>NW_006441953.1:7953402-7974583 GCF_000325575.1 Pteropus alecto | reverse complement strand
GAGTGCTTTTTATGTAGTAAGCGTGCTCCTTGAATGCCTTCAGGAAAAACATTAAAATGGTGTCTCTCAAGTGGTAAACATAGACTCTATATTTTCATCGCAGAATCTCTTCTCATAAAAAGTCCTAAAGAACTTTTTGTTGCTCATTTTATTTCTTGTCCTCCATGATCAAATGACTTCTGTCAGCACTGAGGGATTTTGACTGTCTCTGGAAAATGATGGCTAAAGTAACCCAACCAAAACGAACACTGCGGGAAGTAGGCCGTCAGGCTGAAGAGACGCGAAGGCAGTCACCTTTGTAGACTACCAGTCAAGTAGGAGCTGGGGGGGAAATGAGAACAAAGTCAGCCTTTGCAAATGTAAAGAAATTTTCCAGTAAAGCGACAATAATTTAATTACAAAAATGCTCTGATACTGCTACCCATGAAATCTTTTTTGGCAAAAAAGACTGACAGGATAAGTACAGCAGGCTAAGTGATTACTGATAGGTTTGAATTAGAGCCAGATTAAAGGTACTGTACTGGCTTTCCCTGTAGGGTGTTTGAGGCAGCAGGCAAATGATCAACCCTGAACCCTGCCACTAGCATATAATCTAAGGCCACCTTGTTCAGTCAAGGCACATTAAGAAGTTTTAAATCAGTAGGCTGAACATTAACATTTTTTCTCTCCTGATTTATTTATCATTGGTACAAAATATTAACATGAGTCGGATAGATTTCTATGGCAAAAGCAAACGCTACTGCTATCACGCTAGATGACATAACTACAGAATGATCATGTTTAAAAAGCAAATCGTGCTCACCGCGAAGAGCCACAGTAGCGTTTCACCCTTCATTGCCCCCACAGTGTTACGTGTTTTGCAGCCAAAGTCTTAACAGCTGTGAAGGCTGATAAACACCTTTCATTTAATAGCAGACTAAGAATGCAATCATCATTAAGTGGTTTTTTAAGCCTGGGTGTGGCTTTATTTATATTCAATTGGTTTTAAAAAAAAAAAAATGATGCTCTGTATTTTACTGGGAACCATCCAGATTTTTATTTAAAACAGAAATGCTGAAAAAAAAAAAACCTAAAAAAAAAAAAATACTACACAGTTTCTGTTCTGGACCATTAATTTTTCAGTCAGATCTAACTATCATTTAATTGGTTCCTGATGCTAAAACTTGGATTCCACTTTAAACGCTTGAAACTAGAGCATATAGAATAATTTGTTATGCTGAGCTATTCATCCCAAATGTCCAGGGAAAATAAACCAATCTCAAAATAAAACTGGGCTACTTTCTGTGATGACACAAAATTAATAACATAGTCAAAGAAATCAACCTTGAATCTATGTTTGCCAAAAATAAAAAATCATTGGGGTTTCCATGATAAAGTAATATTTAATTCATATGTTAGTGTAAAAGGAGGTTCGTTAACTAAAGAAACAAAAAGTCTGTGAACATAATATTTAGAAGTTCTACCTAATTTAACAAGACTCAAAATCATAATTCAGATAAATCTGTTTTTCTTGGGTATGTAAATGCATTTTAAATACTTCTTATTTCTTCTATTTATAGAGCAATTAAAATTAGTTCTGATAATATTTTAATCCTATGATTATTTTCTAGAAGGAAATTTAAACTTTCCAAAGATTTCAAGGCAGTCTACATTGTTACTTTACAACTCCTAATCTAAAAAAGAAAATACTTTATAAACATGACTTTGTTGTTGTTGTTGTTGTTGTTATTGTTGTTGTCGTCGTCATCGTCGTTGTTGTTGTTAGAGTTGGGGGAAAAAATATTGGACAACTTGTGAATTTAACCAGAAAAGTGGCTTGGGAGATCTGCATTGTAAATAGATTTCTGTTCACACCAAACAGTCGATTTGTAATCTGGCTCCACTAACCAGCTCAGGAAAACAAATCTGAACAGGAATTCCACACATGCAGATAAGCGCTAGTGAAAATCCTCGTGAAATAACAGCTAGTTCAGCATGCACCCGTGTCATTTGGTAACCTGTCCTCAGGAGAGATGCCAAATTAGTTAGATAATTACTCTAGCCTGAATGCAGCCCTAGAGGTGCTAAAATCCAAAATTCTTTGGCACTTTTAAAGGACAGCTTGTAGGTCCTCAGCTATTGACCATGTAACAGTGTTCCAGTAACTTCAATAATCACAAAGTATTTTGTAAGTGAAGAGATTTCTTTACCATTGAAATGAAGTTTAAAGACAATATAGCCAAGCTATTTCCCAGTGATTGAAACTGCAAAAGAAAAAGGAGGCATATAAAATAGTGCAGTTTATTTAATTTAGAGGAGGTTAGGTATACAGTTTTGTAGTTTTCCAAAACCATTTTAGAAATATACTAATACAATTCATCCTTATTGGTATTTTAACTCTAACCCCCAATCGATACTTTCATCCAGATGTAAAATATTAGCGACATTTGTATTTTTACAATTTCCTACCAATCAGCTTCTGATTAGTTGTTTTCAGTTGCTTTCTTTTCTATTCAAGTTTTTAGTAACAGTATCAGAATGATTAATGATTAATCATTTAATCATTAATTAAATAATTATCACTTTACTGGAAAATCTCCTTACATTTACAAAGGCTAATCTTGTTCTCATTCTCCTCATCCTCTACTTGACTTGCAGTCTATGAAGTTACGTTGGTTGTGTGTCTTTCCAGTCAAATGGCCTCCCCACCAACATATCAGAACACTTTTGTTGATTTAACTGTCTCTCCTGGTTCTTCTTTCTAACATCTTCCACTGGCAAAATGGTTCATTAGTTCGGGATAAAATCTGACTTAGTGGCAAGAACTCATCATCTTTCCTTCCCCAAAACTTCTTCCATCTCTAGTGCTACCTAGGTCAATGAAGAGAGCTAGGTGACAAGATAGGAAACTGGCCAGACTCAAAGACTCCCATTGATCTCTCAATCCTTACATCTAACCATCCACTAAGACCTATCCAGTGGACCCCCAAATGTGCCTCCATTTTATCTCCTCATGTTCATCCTTTGCCAATTGTCTTCAATGAGGCCCTTATAATTTTTCACCTGGACTATTACAATACTCCTTTATTTCGTCTCTGTGTATTCCTGCTCTTCTCTTTCCCCTCCTCTTTTAACACTAACCTGGCTGGTTCCTCTTCACTTTGCAAAATAATCTATGGCACCAACGCCTACAGTCTCTAGTCTAAACTCCTGACACAACTTACAAGATCTTCACGGCTCCATCTCTAACCAATTGCCGTATTTATTCCAGTCAATGTATCCCCAGACCTCTCGTGTGCTTTTTATCTTTGAGTCTGAGTGAAAGATCTTTCCCATTCTAGCCTGTGATATCTGTGTAGAGAATTCCTTACAGACTCAAGTGTTCCTGCCTCCTGTAGGGAACAACCCCATCTCCACCCTGAGAGTAGGGCTTTCGCTGGCCTTCCTTCCTGGGTACTATTCCACCCACTTTTAGGAAACTCACCCCATTGCCAGAGATTTAGCCGTTTACAGGTAGTCTGAGTTCCCTGAGACCTGGGATAACTTCTTACCTGTTTCTGTATTCCTAGCACCTACCCCAAGAACGTGAAGTGGAGAAGGCAGTTGAAGAAGAAAAGGAGAAAGAGAAAAAGGAAAGGAAAAAGGAGAGAAGGAAGAAAGGAAGGAACTAAGAAAAAGAAGGAATCAAAGACAGGGAAAAAAACACTTAGGTATCTGTGTTAAAAATAAATTCTTTTAGGCAACTGAGATGACCAACTACTGAAAAGCTGGTACAGTGGAACATACAAAGAAAGAAACACATCCTTAGCCTATACTTGGGAGTTTTGTGTGTGAGGCCTGAAAAAGGTCTTAAAAGACAGTACAGCCTTTCTAACATAACTGAGTCATATGTTGAGATTGGTTTCTGAAACCAATAGTACCTGAAAGTAAAGAAAATAATGAATGCCAGAATTGTGTGTGGGGGTGGATTTTTCTCCAAAATATACCCTAGAGGTTGAAAAGGGAGGGGAGAGGATAAAGATTGACTAGACATGAGGGGAGCCAAAAAATCACCTTTTCCCCCCTTCGCAAGGCATCAGAGAAAGGAAAGGGGGATTGTACATTAATGGAAAAAAATCAGCCACTCTGATTACATGTTACATATTTTTGACCCACTCAGAAACCAGAGGGAGGGGCCAAAGAGTGTGTTTTTACTAATGATTAATCTCTTTCTCTCTGTGTTTTTCAACCTGGTGACGTTGTTGAACTTGGGGGAAGGGAAAGAAGTATTAAAGTAGTAAAAAGTAAGTTTTCTCTGATTCTACTAGGACAACAGTATCCTTAACGAAAGTTTTCCTTGATTGTTCACTTTTATGTACCCACTAAAATCTCTGCCTGAGAGGGTTTTTCTTTTATGACTTGACACCTAGACATTCTTTGTCTACTTACTGTGAAGAGCCATCGAATAAAGGAAGTTACAGAACAACATTATTATCCCAAAAGCAATTTATAATAGATAAGGCATCCTAAGTTTTGTCTGGTTAAAAAAAAAACAAGTAACGCTCCTGAGATGATCACTTGTTAAAACATTTGAGATAGATATGAATGTCTTACCCTAAAAATCTGTGAGGTCAACCAAGCTTGCCTCACCTTAAAAAAAAAAAAAAAAAAAAAAACCACGACACGGCAGGAATAAATAATTCTCGGTGATTTATTTACAGAGCCCTAAAGTGTATGGTTCTGAACAAGATATTTCCCAGAGCTGCAGCAGCAGCCTGACACAGCACCAGGCCCGTTTCAAGCTCCCAACCACTTTTCCACAGACATTTACCTCTGTTTTCCAAGCTATATTTCCTGCTCCAAGGTCAGTATCTTTTTTTTCTCTACCCCATATGTCTATGCTATCAAACTAAACCTCTGAGGTCTCAGTTTCAGTGATGTGGTAAGACTGACTCAGTGCCATTTAATCACCAGTCAATCCAAACACTAATCTGTATTTTATCACTGATGTACTACCTGTCCCAAATAAGCAATTTAACCTCCATTCATTTATTCATTCATTCATTCAACATATATGTAATGAGAAACTACTGTACACCTGGCATGGCCCTGAGTCCTGGTGGACAAAGGCTAACGGTTGCTGCTCTTCGGTGTGAACCCATAATGACAATACTGTCAAGGCACAGGATTCATGGTATATTGGTTTGATTTTGGTAATATGTGTGAAATAACAGTTTCTTAAACAAAATGGAAGTTTATTTCTCTCTCAAGTGTCAGTCCCAGAACTCCAATGGGTATGGCAGTTCCATGGTGCCAGGAACCTAGGCTCCTTCTAGTTTGTTGCTCAATCAGGGCTGCTCCAGCTCCAGACCTCCTACCGCACTGCAGCCAGCAGAGAGATGAAGAGAAGGAAAATGCACATCTTCTCCCTTTAAAGACACAATCTGGAAGCTCCATGCTGTACTCTTGTACTCTCGTTAGTATCTAATTGCCTAGAAGGCCATCACACCCGCACAACCAGTTGCACGGGAGGCCCAGCTAAACATTCTGCTACTGTAGAAACAAGGAAGAGCAGATATCACTGGACAACCAGCTATTTCTGCCACAGAACCAAACCTGGAGTCATTTCTGACTAGGCTTCACCTTCTCCCCTCAACTCAACTAGCACTTTGCTGTAAATGTGAGGCTCCTGTTCCACCTGAATTGCAGCACCTTTCTGAAGCACTAAGTCACTAGTCACTCCTAATATTGGGAGCCACAAGCTTAAAAATTGCTTACAAAGACTCTGCTCCAGAATGATTAGCCTCATGAATATGTTACTGGTATAATTTTTAGCACTTACGTTAAGTCAAGTACAAGAATTAATTTGTAACTAAAAGAAACATTACCTATTTAATAAGGAAATATCAATCCATGAGAAATAAGTGGTCTCTGTCCCCTATTAGAGAAATTATGTACTTTTTAGCATTTTAAGAATATCGTATCTCTTTAATACTTGAGATATAAAAAAAATGATAAAAGTGTTCCCATTTTAAAATTAGTTTTAAACTGATGGTTAAGAGCACATTCCTCAATTCTCTCTTCATTTTCCTGTCTTAAGCAGTCACTACATTAATAAAGGACATTAAATCTAAGGGTCAGATGAATCATGCCCAGTTCTAATCAAAATTGTGTTGCGTGCATGCATGGAATTTATTTGGCTTAATAATACAGCAAAGATGCCAAAAAACACATTCCATGTGACAGGAAATTTGAGGTTCTCACCACTGTCCAGAGCATGTATACATACCATCCAGTAGTTATGTCACATTGTAAGGGCACTGTCAAACATTTTGTGTATGGCTACATTAAATATGGGTCTGGAAGCCAGTTAAAAAATCCTTAAACTGAGTTTATTTGAGGGTGTAACAATATAAATTGCAGAAGAGAGAATCTCCTACAGAAACTCTTCTACAAAGTAACACAACAAAGAGCCATCCAGAAACATATTTCATCAGCTGAGCAAGATCCCCTTGGCAGGCCATCTCCCAAAGGTAAGCCACAACATCTGTAACATTTCCAACTCTGGGAGAAAGATGACATTCTCTGAATCCTTGAGGAACCGTATTTCCCCCTTAGAACAAAAAGCAACATCCTAGAACACAGGCTTTGTCAGCTTTATGACCACTGCCAAACCTCACTACCTCCCTTCCTCCAAATGCATACACTGTTGCCCACGCATGCATGCGCACGCACACACACAGAAATCACCAGAAAGAGTATAATTTCTAATAAAAATAATCATTTTCTCATTGATACTTTTCAAAGTCAAATAATTAAGGCTATCTGATCTCTGGGGTGGTTAGACTTTCACCTGCACCTTTTCATTGGAAAATGAAAAAAGTATCTGTGGCAGAGCCTGGAAGCTGCTTACCCTTGATGTCCTTCTTGCAAATAGAACTCTAATTTTTATTTGAACACAGTGCTCCCAAAATAAAAGAGGGTGTTTATCTGCCTCTTTTCAGCTAGGTGTGACCACATGACAAAGTTCTGCCAAATGAGAGTAAGTGGGTGGGTTCTGGCAGGCCTGTTGAAATGACTCAAATGGGAGAGCTCCTTGTCCTTCTGCCTTCTCTCCCCCTGATTTGCAACATGGGTATGATGACTGGAGCTTTCAAAAACAGATGGTCCAGGTGGCCATCTTGGACCATCAGGTGACTTTGAGAATGTAAGTCATGCCTAGGACAACATCTTAGTTAAGGTAGGCTAAGCTGCTGTACCAAAGAAAATACAGATTCAGTGACTTAGAAAGCAGATTACTTCTCTCTTGTTCACTGGGTCAAAGTGAGGGTTCCGAGCCATGGGAAGTTTTGCTCCAAGTCATTCAAGGACCCAGGTTCGTAGTGTCATCTTTGTTGTGTGGCTCCCAAGGCCATTCTAGTTATTACTATCCAACCAAAGCCAAAATGAAGAAGTAGAAGGCCAAGATCAGAGATTTCCTCTAAGGCAAGTGAGGAGGAAGCTTCCAACATCATTTCTCCACACATTTCCTCAGCAAGAGCTTCATCACATGGCCCCATCAGCTACAGGGGAGACTGGGAAATTCAGCGCCTAACTATACAGCCACATTTCGGCTACAATTAATTATATTACTATGGAAGAAGAAGAGAAACAGATTTAGATGAATAGATCCCAGTCTTCGGACAGATGATAAAAGTCTGGGCTCCGAAGGCACTTTAGGGCTGTGCTCTATATTGACAACATTCACATTTGCTTTATTTGAGAGAAAAAAAAAACAATTTTTATGTTGTTAAGCCACTTTTACTTCGGAGCATTTTTTCTTTCTTTGCAGTCAAACATGATCCTAAATGGTACAAATTATCAGATTTCGCCTTTATACATAGGTTTATGAGTATGAAATACATAAACAATTATGGTATTTACACCATAAAGGATTACTCTAACAAGACATTGGAAACTATGGCTGCAATTTTGAGTTAGCTTTTAAAATGCAATTTCTTTTTATCTTTTCTCACATTATCTGTCCTTTTACTGTGGAATATACCATGTCACTCTCTGTGGCCTGAATATTAATAACATTGGTATAAAAACAGATTTATTTAAACAGAGAAACAAATTCTAGACTTAGCAATTATGTGGTAGTCGATACCTCTTTAATCCAGATAACTTAATAATCTATTCAATTCTCTATTTTTGAATTATGATTTTGAATTATGATATTACTTAATTGATGAAATCTTTTATGAATTCAAAAAAGAACATAGAAAGTAAGATACAGGTTTCTCATGTAAAAACATTTAGTATGTAATTTCAAGTGATATATTTTATTTTTTCTTCAGATTGGTAAAAATAGCATTCAAATTGGACTCTCACGCTGCTTTGAAATTATTTTTTTGTTGATTTTTGGTTTTGGTTTTTTTATTTTTGTTTTTGTTTTGGCAATTTCATGGTCTTTTACATATTTTGAGGAAGGTATCTGAATGTGTTCGAAATGCATTTTTTAGGGAGCACATGTACACATAAAACTTGCTTTGGGGGGGGATCATTCATAAATAAAAACTCATTAAATCTGATTCTCCTCAATGCCTTAGCTAACATAATAACCCTTTTATGTGATATCACCACAGCAGTATCAAGTGGAAATGACTTGGAAACTTGCTTGTTAACTTCAATGACATTTTTAAGTGTCAGAATCAAAAGACATGGGTTCTGACCTTATGGACCAGAACTCAGCAATCCGATCTTGAGCAAGTCCCTTATCGGTTTTTGATCTTATTTTTCTGATTTATTAAAAGGAAGATTCAAATCAATCCCTATAATCTTGTTCTACTCTACCAATTATTTCCTCAGTTCTAAAGTTCCCTTGACCCTGTGACTACAAAGCCAAGCCTCGTATGGCCATACATGTAATATAAATGGCATAACCTCATAATAAAAGTCCTTAGAAGCATGGGAGTAGCCCATGTCAGAAATGGTTACACAATCGCGTAAGTCACAAGGCTGTGTTACCCACCCACCCTCCATGACAACTTTTAGTAACACCGATAGTTACCTTTTACTGGGAGTTCATTATTTGCCAGGCAGTGCGCCAAGTGAATGACACACAATATCTCAGTTAATCCTCCCGACAACCCCGTGAGGGCAGTGGTATTATCCCCATTGCACAGATGAGGAATCTCAGGCTTAGAGTGATTAAATAATTTGCCTGAGCCACGCCAAGTGTAGACTAGAACCCAGGGCTGCCTGGCTCCTGAGTGCGGGCTCTCCAGCACTGCAAGGAGGTGGCAGTGAGAGGTCAGGTAGCCCCCCGTCTGGGGCATGCCATTTGAGCCACCCATATTTCACTATACCATCAAGTTTCCATAGTAAACATTCTTCATGTCCCTTCAGACTCCCTGGCCTTACTTCTCCTAATAATAGAGGTGAACATTAATTGAGCACTTGCCCCGTAGCTTTGCTCTTTAAATAGACTGTCTCTTTTCACAACAATTCTCTGAGGTGGGTATACTATCATTCTCTCCAGAGGATACTAAGGTACAGAAAAAGGTAAGTACATTGCTCAAGCTACCCAGCTAATAAAGTGAAAAATAAGTGTTTGACCCAGATTCTGATTCCAAAGTAAATAAAAATGCATAAATTCTGGTAACGTTCTAAATTAACATGTATTGATCCTTTACAATGGGCTAGGCCTTGTGGTAATGCTTTACGTAAACCATGGCATTTAATCCTATAAGATAGGTATTATTGTTATTAATGTCATTTTTCAGATAACAAAACCCAGGCAGTCTTAGGTAAGTCATGAGAGAAAGTCAAGCAGAGGCTGCAGAGCAGAATGGTTACCAGACCAGGCTTTCATATCACACAGACCGTGGTTAGAACTACTAGTTGTATGCTCTCAATAAATTACTTGATCTTGTTCTGCCTCAGTTTTCCCATATGTGAAATGGGTGTGTTGTGAGAATTAATTATGTTAATATAAGTAAAGCATTTGAAACAATCTCTGGCACTCAGTAAAAACCACATGACTGTTAAGGCAAAAAATAAAAAATAAAAACCCAAATTTTGCCTTTTACTACCAAAGTTGTTTTATCTCTCTGGGTCACAGTTTTGTCATTTGTGAAATATATATACTAACAGTGCCTACAGTTATTATGAAGAGAAAATGAGTAAATATGTATAGAGAGGAATACATAAATATGTACTAGAACAGTATGTTGCACATACGTGGTCAACAATTGTAAGCTGTCATCGTTGGTGTTATTAGGATTATAGTATTATTATCATTTTGATCCTTTTCTCAATCACATAAAAAGTCCTTCTTTGTCTCAGGAGCATTCGAGCCAGTCCTGCCTTTTTCCTCAAAAGAGCAGAAGCGATGCCTAAGGTGGTCAGCATTCAGATCATTTCAGATAAGTGATACATACAGGTCACAGAATGCTTTTATCCCCAGAACTGGCCCCCAGGAAGACAGGAACAATTCTCAGTATCCGGGCATGAATGGTACTCACTGTGCCATGCAAATCAGCATGTAATTATACCCTGTCTTAAAATGATTTCTAAGAATGTGCCTGCCTTGCATGACTGACTGCAAGGCTCTCAGGACAGGGCCTTGACATCCACTGTTTTGATGACTCTCATAGCACAGGCTCTAATCCAAAGTATGGACTGATTGCTTGTTTGACTGACTGACATAACAACTGGCCCTCCCCTCCGAGCTGCTTAGCTGAGACTGCAGGCAGCCCTGCTCCCCAGAGGCAGATTGCAGGACAGTTACACACTGGTGGAGCCTGACTGCCCGGGTTAGAAGCCTGCCTCCCCTGTTTTCTGATTATGTGAACTTAGGTAATTTAACTCACTTCTTTGTGCCTTTAAAAAAAAAAAAAACACACCTCTAAAATAGGAATCATAATCATCTCCACTCTGAGGATTAATTCAATTCATCATGTAAGTACTTAGAAAAGTGTACACAATAAATGCTCAATAAATGTCAGCATTATTGGCTGGCTAGCATAACTAACAACATAGTCTGGGTTGTCCAGTCACTTTGCAGTCACGTGGTATGTCCCTATCTTAATGTAGAACAGAGGGAGTTTCCCTCCTTTTGTGGGTGTAGGCGGTCAGTCCAGCAAGGAGAAAGCTTCCCACAGCAGCTGTGCCCTGCCTATCACTCCAGCAGTGAAAGTGTGCCAAGTGTACATACCTTCACGAATCATTTTGGCTGTTAAAAAGCATTCACCAACATGACCTTCTCTTTTCTTCTTGAGCCATGTTAATAAGGCAATATCACTTGCCACTCACACTTACATACACATGCAAAAAAAATTAATCTTGCAACAATTATATCATGTAGACTTGTCCTTGGGCACTAAGGATAACATCTGTTCCTTCTTTGCCTTATTCTGTCAATAAAATATTTACTGAGTGCCCCGCTACCTAGACACAGGGCGAGGCACTGCAATTATAACAGTGAAAATTCAGTTTTAGACCAAAGTTTGTAATCCGAGGGAAGAGAGGAGGTGAAGTAGAAAAAGAAGTAAATAAGCAAATATAAAACTGTGCGGTGAGTAAGCACAGAGTTTCAGGTAAAGCGAGGGGATGGGTTTTCAAGAATCAGGCGCCAAACCAAAAAGCAGAGGTTCAAAGAAGGCTTCTCAAGAGAAAGTGGCTTCTAAGTTAAGACCTTAAGCAAAGCTATGTTAATTCTCACAATAATTCATTATGCGGGTGGAGAAATTGAGGCAGGATGACATCTATCTGAAGTTGTAAAAATGTGTAGGAATAAAACATTGTCCTAAGACGGAGTTCTTTACTTCCACGATCACACCATGCTCCTACCCTCAGAAAGATCTAAACATTTTAAGTTTATGAGTCTGACAACTTCAATGGCATTCCTTACCCAGGCTATAAAATTCTAGCCCTGCCACCACAGAGCTGTTTTTTCTGAATTTCACAAACTTAGAGATAACACTGACTTTAGTTTTCTGGCCAGCAACAGTAATGGAGCCCAGGACCTCCGTTTGTATTTGAAGACTAAGTTTACAACTGCAAAAATGCTGTTGCCTGTGAAATCCAGGCCAGGGGGTGAGGGTAGAAAAAAGGAGCTTCCTCTGAGACTTCCTGCTTTGCGAAAGCTAGAACTTTCTAATCAGTTTGTAAACTTGGTTTTCCCTTCAAAATCATTTTTGGAGGGTTTCATTTGTATCAACACAGAAAAAAAGTCATAGCAATATCTATATAATAAGAGAAATGCTCTATCTTTTCAAAAACAGTCTGTGAAAAAGTTCAGAAGCTATCATGTAATTATTTCTCATTTGATATTGACTTTTCAGCAAAAATAAAGAATTTGGATCAATGTATCAGCTTTGTATCAAGGCATCAACACATAATCTACTTCATCAAATAGAGTTTATAAGTAAAATTTTTCCTATTTTTCACATATCTGCATATGTTCAGCCTCTTGGCTCTGGTAATATTATACAAGCATTTATTAACCAAGGAACTTTGTATGCCATAGTAAACTGGTTCAACCAAAATATTCAAATGATGCCTTTTGCCAAGCATGTGAAAGCCATTGCTCTTACAGCCAAATCTGGCTTACTTCCATTCTTACAATCATGTAATTCAGCAAATGAGACATCCCCACTCCCACCCCAATTCATTCAGTCAGACCAATTCTAATGTATCCGTCCAAGTTTATAACAAAACAGAGAAATTATTATTAAAAGAAAGAAAGATGTTCTTTTGGCATAATTATAATCAGTAACTTGAGGCGTGCCAAAGTTAAGTCAATAAAGGTTATTTATAAAGCATGAGGTACCACAGTACTGTTAGGAATAAATAGAACCCAGGACTTCAATTTCTATCTTCAGCCGACTCTTTCTCAACCGAAAGAAAGAATTATCTCTGAAGTTCTAGAAAAGGAATAGTGTCAGCAAGGCTATATTTGCATTCTTTATTGAAAGAATATTTTAGAAGTGAAACGTGATAATAATCAGATGTTTACCTCTACAAGAAAGAATGGATTCATATCAACTTTTGCTTTCATCATCTGACTGTAAACGCTCTATGCCTGTACAGCTGAATATAGGCCAAAGAAGGATATAGGCCAAAGTGCATGGGAAGTGCAGAGAGAGTGTGAGGCTAGAAAGCATGTTCGCTCAGGGCAGTTCTTCTCTTTATTGACTACTTTGCAGTTTACAACGTTTGTTTTAATTTAACCAAAACTCATCCAGTGCCTTCAGCATGCTGGCATTGTCCTAAGAGCTCCAGTGTCCGTGGCCAGCAAGAAAATCAAAGTCCCATCCCTGCAGTCTCGTTTAATCCTTGAAACAAATTCACAAGAGGTGAATGTTATCCCTATTTTATGGTTAAGAAAAGTGAAGTTTAACAGGATTAACTGATTTTCCGAAGATCCGGGAGCCGGCAGACTGAGAAAATATTAAGAATCTGAACGCTGGTCATTTGACTCCCAGACCAGTGCCCTGTGAAATAAATCACTCCACCTCCAGGGGGTGCCCTTGAGCCCTCTTGTGGCCATTCTTGGAGCTTTTTCTGTCTAAACCACTTCTAAAGGACAACTCCAGCAGTCAGCCAGTGACTGACTGACCTTTGAACAAAAGATTGGAGAAAGGAAGAAGGCTCAGAAACTGGGGATGAGGGTGGGGTGGAAGCGAGTCATGTGAAAAAGGAGATTAAGACTCCAATTTCAACCCTTCTCTCTTCCGTACCCGAATAAAGGGGAAATTGTCATTATTTTAAAGTGGCTGCTAATTGTAATATTAATATTAACACTTATTTTTTAAATAAGTATGGTTTCCATCGAATTTTACAGTTTCTCAAGAAAAGTTTAGCTGGTTATATGCAGAATACAAAACTTACTCCTGGATTCAAAATCATTTCATATTCTGCCAAAATCTTACAATAACAAAGTCCATATTCGTGACTGATCTTTAGGCTGTGTTTCTCAGGTGAACGTTAGATTTACCTGGAGATCTTTTAAACATTATCAAGTCCCCGACCCTCCACAGACTAATGAAATCAGAAACTCTGGGGATGGAACCTCAGCTTGAGTTTTGCTTCAAAGCTCTCTAGGTGATTGATTCTGAGGTGCATCAGAGATTGATAACCTCAGCCTGTCAGTGGTTCTCAAAGTGTGGGCCTAGAGACCAAAAGCAGCAGCAGCAACATTATCTAGAAACTTGTTAAAGATGCAAGTTCTCAGGCCTCAACCCAGATCTACTGAAGCTCCTGGATGATTCTGGCACAGGCTCGAGTTTGAAAACCAATGCCTTAGAATATTTATGTAGTCAAAGAGCTCCGATCTATCTAGTTAAACGTCCAAAACAACTCCTAAGCCATTTCATTTAATAATATTAGGATAGGCCACTTGAAAAACATACTTTACATTAGAAAAAAATAAGGTCTATAGCGAATAAATTTAAATTAAATGATGTAGAAAAAACTATCACTTAATTCACATTTTTCCTGAGTTTTTCTCCTATGTTTCATTGATTTTTTTTTTCCTTCTGTTTCTAGTGATTAAATGCTGACGTTCAGAGTGCTGGCCTGATGGAAATGAGTTCTCTTTCTCTTTAATTGCATGAGACACATGTGAGCACAGAAATATGAGTTACAGATTTACATGTATTAATCTTTGTGAGAGCAACATTCTCCAAGTATCATGCAAGCCTCACGTGACAGTCTTGGGTGCCACAGGCAGGCATAAGTTGTTTACATTAGCAAATACATTTCAACAAAAACATATGTTGGCAGTTAGCTCTCTCTCAGCTCCTCACACAGCCATTCTGTGGGGAGTTAGACTGTTAGAAGAATTTGAATTTAAAAGTCCCTTTTTATATTGGTTGGTTCCTAACAACCATCTGAAGATCTCAAAACATTTGGATATGGTACAGTTTCAGTTCTCTGCAAATACAAAGAGTTAATGTGACAAATCTCAAACCATAAAGAAATATAGAGGTCTGCAGGACACTCTCTGAATGAATATCTTAATACGAATGCTTTGGGGGAAAAGGTGTGGGGAAAACTTATCATTCAGAAGCCAACAAAAACAGCCCATGCTGGAGAAATGGGGACATAGACAGATAAGCGCAATTCTGAAGAGCTGAGAGATGTCATTAAAGTAAAAAAGGCTGAGGATAAGCAAGCCATTTCCATGATCAGGACTAATACTCAGCTCCCGGGCTCAACCTGTGGGTACAAGATGTAAATACTTCTATATTGATGATTAGTTAGTGGATGCTCTGATCCTGCCCCTCCTCCCCCCACCACACACACACACACACACACCCACCCACACACACACACACACACACACACACACACTCCTGCTCTCCCCACCCTATCCTGCAGCTGCAGAGCCAATACTAAGCAGAGCAGGGAGCTCCTGCAACCCTCCTCAAGCACTGGAGCGGGTTCATTTCCCATGACCGGTGCCCATGCCATAGAGTCTGTTGAATGTTTGGATGGTCATCCCTGTATCCTCTAGGCCTTAAAATGACTCAAAAATAAATGAAACAAATTTCAGGTGATGTAACAAATTACTAAAATATTTAACTTCCTGGCTTCACACCACATATTTTTGTTCCGAAATGAAATGCCCTTAAGTATACAAACATTTTTAAAGGTAGGGATATATTTCAGCAGACAAGACTCTGTTCCTCAGAGTAGCATTGGCATCGGCAGCGTCCAAAGTGGTCATCGTGGTGGCAGTCACCGCCGCAGCTGTACTGACCTTCTGGAAGCCAGCCTTGCTTCTCTCATGGCACATATCTCCTGGCCTGATAGTGCCGTGGGCCACCCAACTGCTGGTTGTTCTTCCCTCAGACCAAGCATTTAAAGGAGCATATAGTAGCTTGGGCAGAGGGGAGGGGGAAACATAAAAATCACAAACTTTAGAGTTTGAATGTGAAACCCTTTGTTTTCCTCTCTTTTTTTTTTCCCAAAAATATTTGTTTCTGCTACAGTTGAAAGGGTCTCCCAATGCAAGCGTCCCAATGGGCTGTTAATGAGCCATGTTGCAGATTCCTACCCCGGAATTGTTCTTTTGATTGACCATCTTCACTCTTCTCTTTCAAACCTTTTCGGTTAACAGAGAGAGGAAGATGTCAGGAAGCAGAAGGAACCGTGCCATCCAGCACAGAGTATAAACTGCTTGACGGGACCTAAGTGTCTGAAGCAAGCTCAGCCACAGTCTTACAGCCTCTAACAAAATTCTTCAAGCCTCCACCTCCCAAACCTGCCCATTCAGTTTTTCCAGTTGCATGATTCACACCCATCTATTCTCTCTAGCTCTCCGTTTTCATTCTCTGCCAGTTTTCTTAACTGGAGGCTTTACTTCCTGGTCCACCCTTAACCCCAATGTCCCAGCTTCATGGCCTGCAACCTCGGGACGGTCACTCTCACACACCCAGCCCCGGCTCTTGGAAACCTGGCCTGAGCAGACACCCAGACCACGGATGGCTCAGCAGGGGAGAGAAGGGCCAGGTTCTGTCCTCAGCACTGGGACATTTTCACAAGGGGATGCTGGCCTCAGGGTCATTCACTCCCTCTGCCTGTCAGAGAATGACCTCTAAGCACCAGCTCTTACAAGTTACCTTCTCAGCGCCCTGGAACCCATGCCTTACCAGGGCTGAAATTATAAATGGCATTAGTGATGAATCATAATAAACATAAAAGAAAAAGACATTTTAAGATCTGTGCAGAAAAAAAAAAGGATTCAAATAAATGTGAATATCTATAGTTTTCAGCATGGAAAAAGTCTACCATATAAACCCCTTTCTTACGAAGCTGCTAAAAGGAATTTCTGTGTAAAATAAGCCCCAAAGGGATGTGTCATATGGAAAGTTCTGTTTCCCTTTTTTTAGGTTATACATTTTTAAGAAATTGTAGAAAATATTAATTTAGTGCCCAAGACTTTGCTTTAGCCTTGAGTCCTCTCATCCAAATTCTAATGAGGTCTATTATGTAAAGAAGATTAGCTTTAGCATTTAATTTAAGTGCTCTAAGGATTATACTATCCATAAATGTCAGTAAATAAGTATTATCTTTATCCTTTGGTATATAAGATATAACATTCTTGTACCAAACTTGTTTTTCAGTAACAGTTGGCAAGTTTGGTGTGGGTGGGGCTTTTTAAGAAACTGGTATGTGACCAGTAGTATCGGTCAAAGATGCATCTGGCACTTAAATTTCCTTTATTTTCTCCCATTTACTGTTGGTTTATGTCAGTTCCAGGTTTTAGTTTATCAGCCTCATTGTAATATCGTTTAATTTTTCCCAGAAGTAGACATTTTTGCTTCAATAATATGTATTCAGATTTTAGTATTTCAAGTACCTTCTTTATATAAATTCCTGATGTTGAGAAAGAAACACTAAATTGGATCTACCTTAGCAGCAAGAACATTCGGTCTTAAAAGCTTTGCTTATCAATTTGTTTTACCACAAATATTTTCTTTTGCCTCACCACATTCCCTGTTATTATGACTCTGCTAACAGATCTGGTTATAAATTCATCAAAACTAATGCTCTTGAGAAATTACCTCTAAAATTTATTATCTCAGACCACTATCCTAAGTCTCACCTCTACGAAAATTATAAGGATAATAAAAAGCATTAGATTTCCAACATCACCCAAAAGTCTTAATTTTTTTATTTATCAATTATGTTATTTTGTAGTTACAGTATAATATAAACATCGGGATTTTACTTTCCTTATGAAATCTTGCAGAACCTCCAGTGACCTTATGGAGAAATGTATTTACAAAATAAGATCAAGTGTTAAAGATTTTGCAAAGCAAAGAACTGGAACTCCTAGAAGCAATAGAACAGTCCTCATTTTTCACATTTCTCCACCACAGCAAGCAGCTCCTTTCTCAACACAGCATATTTCCTACCTAACCATGGTGTTTGTTCTTCAGGACCATTTGCGTAGATAGAGCTAAGAAATTCCAGCACAGTAACATCTTACCGTGTAGGAATGCCTTAGGCTTTATTTATGGGAAGATAGAAATGTGGGCATTCCTTTTCCAATTGAAATCAGTTTCTTGTACAAGTAATAAAAGATAACGTAGACCTTTCTGACACACTTTCTTGTTTTCCCACAACTTAGGTTCACATCATGGCTTGTAAGAGCAGTCACAAAGGTTACTCTTTTTTAATCCAAAAGTAACATTGTTTACTCTATACAATTTCACTTGATGGCAAAGCATTTTATATTTCCCCATGCAAAATATGCTGCAGATATTTATGTCAAGGTAACTTACAAAATATAAGGATTTATATTTTTATATTCCTTCCTTCCAATCATTGCCATCTTTGTTCATAAGACTTAGTCAGAATGAAATTATTAATAACAATAAAATGAAAGAAGATATCAGAGGAAAAGATTACGTCCTATTATCAGTTATCACCCAGAAACTGCATCAGTGGTTTTCCATCCCGGCTACATCAGAATTTGTAAAAATACTGATGTTCAGGTCACATCTCAGACCTAATAAATCAGAACTTCTGGAGTGGGGTCTGGACATCATCATTTTATAAAAGCTTCTTAGGCAATTTTAATGGCCGGCAGTTTTGAGAAACACTGTTCTTACACCATCAACTTAGATTTTCCTTATTATAACTTCGTTTATGTCTTAGGTAGCCTAAATTTGCTTTTGAGCTATTATGGTGCATTAAGTATCCTCACTAAAAATGTTGTTTTAATTCATCCCTTCACCAAATATTTGTTGAGTGCCTGCTATGTCCTAGGTAGCATGCCACTTTCAGAGGGAAGATAAAGAGTACTGAGGAACAACCGGAGTCCCATTAGGGAGGCCATGGAACAAAAAGCAAACATTAAACAGGTAAACAAAGACAATATAAAAAGCAAATCAAAATATTACAAATTATGATAAGTGCCACGAAGTATAAACCTATCTGAGAGCACTGCATAAAAGCTGAGACTTGAAGAACAAATGGGAGTTCACCAGATAAAGAGCTGGAGAAACAGTGTTCCGGGCAGAGAGACAGCATGTGGGAACTGCTGAGACAGAGTCAGGTTTGTTCACAGAACTGAAAAGAAAGGTGCCTGCATGGAAGGCAATATGGGATGCGATAGAATAGCTAGGCTAAAAGGCAAGAGTCACATCATTAGGGTCTTAAGGTTATGTTAAGAAACATGTATTATATGCTAAGTACAATAGGAAGCCATTCAGATATTTAAAGTGGGAAGAAGAAAATGAGTAAAGTGACAATATTCAAGCCATCACAGTTACCAAGAGAATGAGTGTCCTCCTTAACCCATCAGGTGACGTTCTGAGAGTGGAATGTTCACAAACTAGTGAATCTCTAGTTGGTGGAATAATTAATAAAGTGTTTATGAAAATAAAATGCTTATTTGCAAATCCCACCCCTACACACACGCAAAGTACTTTCAATTAAGGTTCATTCTCACTAGTGGCAAATCGGCTCAACATACTTATAGTGCCCATCGGTACTCAGCTGTACTGTTTCTTTTAATAACTGCTTTTTAATGTAGTGTTTGTCGTTCTGAAAAATGAATAAATGGTGTTTGTAATCATTCTATTTTATTGTCAAACCTGATGGTTGCTTTTTGTTACTACAGAACCTGAGTTTCTTCTGAAGAGAGTAAAACACTTTATCTATTTGCCCAGGAAAGGCAATATCATTTTAAGCAAAAGCTGTTAATTTGATTTCCATTGATGAGCATTAGTCAGTTGATGAATCTTCAAAGAGAAACTTATACCTACATATAAGTGCAATTGATTTCTTATATGCTGATAGAATTGGTCCTATGGAGAAGATAAATATGTTCTGGGAGACAAATGACTTATTTCTAAATGACAGATTAATGGTTTTAATGACTTACTCCAAGCCTGGCATAAATACAGTGCCCAAGAAGAAATCATCATGTCTGTGCTTAAATTATCATTTTATGACTTAGATGAATCTTTTATTTGTACATTAAAAAAATAAGTGTTATCCTTTGTATTAATTTCCCAGGGTTGTTATAACAAATACTACAAACCGGCGGCTTAAAGCAACAGAAATGAGTTCTCTCACCGCGTCAGCAGACTCTAGGGGAGACTCCTTCCTGGCTTCTCGCGGCCTCCAGTGGCCCCCGGCTTACCCTGTCCTGCAGCAGCATCACTCCTCTGTCCACCTCTGTCTTTACCTGACCTTCTTCCCTGTGTCTCTCTGTGTCTTAGGTCTCCCTCTCTTTACTCTCCTAAGGACACATCACTGCATTTAGGGACCAATCTAAATCCAAAATGATCTCATCTTCAAATCCTTAATTATATCTACGAAAATCTTATTTTCAAATAAAGTCACATCACATGCACTAGGGGTTAGAACGTAGATATACCTTTTTTGAGGAGATGCAATTCAACTCACTGTGCCCTTGTAAGCTTTATAGTTAATATTATTATGGGCTGCAAATGAGAGAAATCTCAAAATAATATAGTTAATATTATTACGGGCTGCAAATGAGAGAAATCTCAAAATCTCAGTGGCTTAAATAAGAAATTTTATTTTTCTCTCAAGGTAAAGCTCAAGTAGATAGAAATATGTTAATAGAGCCATCACTTCTGCATCCCAGCCACCTAGAAGGTTAAAAAGATAAGATTACATCTTCTTCTTTCAACAAAACTTCATGGAAGTTTTTCACATTGCTATCATTTACATTTCATTGGCCAGGATTCAGTCATATGACAAAACTAGCTTTAAGAGAAGCTGGGAATCATAGTTTTTATTCTGGGCAGCCATTTGCCCAGCTAAAATTCAAGAATTCTATTACTGAAGAAGAAGTGGAAAATAATACTGAAAGATACCTAAATGTCTCTGCCACAACAACAACGACAAAATAATCTCCCAGAACTGTTCTGAAGAATTGAACATCCTTAATTTCTGTGTTCTATAAAGAATCGATGCCTGCATACAACCTGATTAATCTCTGAAACAAACATACTTTTAAAATAGTCCCTCCTTTTTTTCCCTTAGTACTATCTATTTGTTGATTTGGTCTCCATATGCACCAGTTAAAAAGTTATTACCTTCATTCGCCATTATAACAGTCTTATCAATTCCTTTGACTTCTAATCTATTATTAAAGTAATATCCCCATACGTAATTGGAGTTACCACACAAGCAAAGGAGCATTATTTGAGTAATAGGGGACTGAATTCAGATGACAGAAATAGTA
>NW_006441953.1:7950379-7953351 GCF_000325575.1 Pteropus alecto | reverse complement strand
AGTCCATTTCACAGACTGTGGTAAAAGAATATTCATTCAACAGCAACAAAAACGTAAGGCTAGTATAGGATCTGACCAAGGGTCATTTCATCGGAGCCGATGGAAGGAGATCTTCAGTAATTCCTATAATGGTAATTTTCACAGTTAGTCAAAGACCATGACATTGATGAGGAGACTGGGGAAGAAACTCAGCTCTAGGAAATAAAGTTTATAGGAAACAAGTCTCAATAAGTCAGATGGAATAGCGGGTTGCCCCTAACCCTCTACAAGTGAGCCGAAAGCTAAGACAAAGACATTCAGAAATGAAAAATGACCTGAGCAGTACTAGGGAGATAGACTGTCAGATGGCTTTTTCAAGGACAGCTTCAGGAAATCCTTGTCAGATACTGCCAACCACAACCACAGAATATGGTGTCTTCTGGAACTTTGCCCTAAGGAACAAGCAAACGGAGAATGTTTACCAAATAATAAGTGGGGAAAACATGTCTTAATAACTTGATAGATGAAGTTCCAGCACATGGTAACATCCGTTTACCAACATGGATTCCCGGCAAGTCCCACCAAGGTGAGAATTGACCACTACTTTCTAGAATACATGTATATCTGTACTTTAAATACCATGTTCATTTCTTTATTGGCCCACTTCTGAGGGTGCTCATGTAAATCCCCAAAACAAGGTTGTGTTTGTGATCAAATCCACAGCTAACTCATTCAAGGCCTTTAGTTTTTCTGTTCCTAGTTATATATCTTCTACCTTTATCAATGAAATCATTGTTCAATGCACCCTTGAATCTATTTAGACAGATAATCTTGTTATTCTGAGTCACTATTAAAATTAACAAATCCAAATCTTCCATTAAAAAACCCATAAAACTTCTGAATTCAGGCACTGGTAGAAGAATTCATGTGTTTTTACAATGGTAGACAATGAAAGATTTTTTTCAATCTCATAATTTGAAAGGCAGAGTCACAGTCCCCAAGACAGTAAGAAAGAAAAAAATAGCTTTGGTATCTTTCCAGCCATTACCAAAAGTGGAAGAAATGGTTATGCAATAAAAGAGAACTTTCATTTATTATTGGTTCAGATACCCATTGGTTCAGTTAACCATCACCTGAAGTTTTTACCTACTGGAGTGTCCTTTTTTTCACATCTGTTATTATCCCCTACAAACACCACAGAGTTCATTTAAAAATCATGTAAGGAAACAGATGTGAAGGCACTTTGTGCAATACAAAGTAATATATTGATGCGAGATGTTGATATTTCTACAAGCGTGATCCCTTTTCTCTAAGAGTATTTTGCTCACTCTGACTCATTGCAGAACCAGAGTAATCGCCAGAGTGTTGAGAGGATTTTGTTTTATGTTCCTTGCTATATAGTTTGTGTTCCCATTTCATCTTTTAGGTCTTTATCTTGATTCTTCGATTTGTTTGCTGAATTTTCATTTTGCTTGCTCAGGAATAAAAATCTTCTGTTTATGATCTCCTCACTGCACAATTTTTCTCATTCTGCAGCATGGCATTGTTGATGTATCCTTAACGGCTTCTTCAGGGGAACACAAGTGTGTGAAGAAAGAGTGACTTCAGATGTTCTTTCATTGCTGATTAACTTAGGAAGTTTTAGAAAGACAAAAGAGCAAGTTGGTTCAATGGGTGAACTGGTAATAGGGGGGAGCGTGGGTCCCCGGCCTCGCCTTCTGCCTTCAAACACTGGGAACACTGATGAGCTTACTTAGACACAGATTTTTTTTCTCAAATAAGCCTCTCTTCATCCTGCCGTAAGTTTTCCATGACAATGATAACTATGTTGGTATTTTCAAGGAATTTCAATGTGAGCTCTGAACCAATAAAAATAAGAAAAAAGAGTCAGCTAGTGAACAAAATATCAGCTCTATTACTGATACAAACTAAGATAAAGGACTTAGCTTACTGTGAGAATCAAAATGGGCTTGTTCACTCCCCAGCTTGATCCTCAGAACAGCCCATCTTAGGGAAAGTTTGGGACTACAAGGCAGATACACTTACCCAGATCTCTGTCTCTGCTTCTCTCAATGGAGTGTGCAAAAGAAAGATACAAAACCTCCTCATGCTCAGGACTTTTAATAGAATACCTCCCACAATCAAGGAAATTGGAATAATGGCTGCCACTAGGCAAACACATCACCAGGAGGAGTAAGAAATTGGTCGAAAAGTTGGAAATACATAGGGGTAATCCCTCCTCACAGAAACCAGAAATCGGAGGAGGTATTTCTCTCTAGTAACTAATAATAGCTAACAGTTATTGAGTTCTCACTATGTTTCAGGAACTGCTCTGAAAGCTCACTGGGATTAACTCATCTAATCCTCACAATAAGCCTATGAGGGAAGTATCATTATTATCTCCATTTTAAAGATGAAGAAACTGAAGCACAGAAAGGTTAAGTAATTGAATGAAAGAAAAGAAAATCATGTCTAAGTAGAAAGCTTACCAAGAGGCAAAATAACATTATATCACTTATAGAAATTCATGACATAGTCCAGCTTAGATGAAAGAGCTCCTTTTCTTCTATATTTAGAGTTTCTTCTCCCCATACATCGGGGCTATAGGAAAATGCTTACACACAGAGCTCCTTGTGAACTAGGTGGGCCTTGATGAGGTATGACAAGGGTAGGAGGAATGTTCCTCTTCATCCAAAATGTCTCCTCCTTAGGCTGGTGTAGATCCTGCGTGCAACCCCCACTGACTTCCCTCCTCGGGCTAATGCATCCAAGCTCAGTTCCGAAAGATGTTATTAAAACAAGATAACAATGAGTAATAATCAGCCTTTATCTCCTTGCAACATATTAATTTGGAGGTGGTAGTTAGTCCTGAAAAAAAAAAAAAAAGCCCTGAGGAAATGAGGAAATGGGACAGAACTTGGAGAAGTATGAGTAGGGGAAAAGAATTCTCAGAGCAAGTGACGTGGAGAGAAGGGTTCACGGGTATCCAGGAA
>NW_006441953.1:7943046-7950348 GCF_000325575.1 Pteropus alecto | reverse complement strand
CACAAATCAGGGAATGGTCAGTCCTCCTCTCGCTCCTTCATTTTGTTTGCCCTAATGTTCCCAAGTCTTTCTTTGGGAGACTTTCATATAAAATCCCTGTCATTTGCCAAAAGGTCATTATTGCCTGTCCAGGTTGCAACAAAACCACTCATCCGTCCCTGAAGTTCTTCAGATGTCCACTCCCACCAGCAGACACCCACCGTCCCTTAGAGTGTGTGAAGTCAGGAATGAGAGAAAGGACATTGGGTCTATGATGTTATATATGTAACATGAGTTCTATAATATCACTTCATCCTCCACGGATTCGTTTCGTGAAGTTGCTATAACAAATTATCACAGACTATGTGGCTTAAAACAGAAATACATTCTCTCACAGTTTTGGAGGCCAGAAGTCAGAAATCAAAGTTTTGGCAGGGCTGCACTATCTCCAAAGGCTCTTGGGGAGAATCCTTCCCTGTCTTTTCCAGCTTCTGGTAGTTGTCTGCATTCCTTGGCTTCTCTGGCTTGTGGCCACACCACTCTAATCTCTGCCTCCATATTGACATTGTCTTCTCCTATATGTCCTCTCCTCTTCCATCAGTCTCAAATCTCCTTCTGCCTGTTATAAAAACACTTGCCATTGGATTTAGAGTCTACCCAAATAATCCAGGATGATCTCATCAGCTCAAGATCTTTAACTTAATTACAACTGCAAAGACTCTTTTTCCAAATAAATTGACATTCACAGGTTCCAGGGATTAGGATATGGACATACATTTTGGGAGACCACCATTCAATCAACTATACTCCATCAGAAGGACAGTTAGAAAAATGGGAAATTAATGGCATAATACACTGTGTTAGAACCCCAACCTCTCTTACCTCATTTAAAAAAAATTGCTAAAATGAGAGATTGTATAGTGACGCTCTCAAGAGCATGCCAGAAATAAAGCTTTAGGTCCCTGTCCCAATAAGGTTGATAAGCACAAAAGTGATCACAAATCATACATTTATCCTTTCAGGGCCTCAGTTTTTTATCTGTAAATAAGGGGTTTCTTAGATGTTCTTTGAGTATTCTTCCAACTTCAACATCTTATGATTCTACAGAAAATTCCAGACATGTTTTAAAGCCCAGCATGCACACAGAAAACAGACAAAAGTAATGTTATCATGGCTAGTCTTTCACTCAGCACATACTGTGAATGCCTCCTTTTTGCCAGGAAAAGGAAGAGGCCTCTGTATATCGATAAATAAGCCGTTGCATTAACTTAAGCAATCCCCAGACTCTCTCTCAGTGATGCCAAATCAACAAGTCCCTAAAACTGAACTGTTTTATACAAAGTCTATCCTATCAAAAAGAAGAAGATGAAGGAAGGGGGAAAGAAGAAAACTAATCTGAAGGAGAGCTACCTATTTGGCTCTCTGCACACCTTTTTTTGTATTATGTTGGAAAAGAAAGTGTATGGGTTCTGAAATTGATTCCAACTCTATGAGATCTTTAACAAGTCACTTAACTTTCCAGAACTCAAGTGTTCATGTGAAAAATGGAACCATAAGAATGCATGTTTCATAGAGAAATGATGGGGATCCAACTAGAAAAGGTATGGTAGGCATTTAGAAGCAGCTTCATGTTAGTATGGGTTGTTTCCTTCTTTTTGCCCTGCCCAAGAGAAAGTAAACAGATCTGACCCTAAAGAGTAAAGTGTTCGAAGTTCATTTTTTACCAGCTTTCCTGAACTTTTCTTTTTCCTCTCGATGGTAACCCTTCCAGGCAAGGAACTTGTCATTTACAGTTGTTTATTGGTTAAGCTGAAATTATTCATACCAAAATGTTACCTGAAGCCGACTTTTAATTATTTTGTCTCTAATTGTAGAATTAGATATGAGCAAAAAGATGACAGGAGATCAGGAGTGAGATCTGATTCCGAAGTCCCTTGAAATAAAACTGGGCGTCCTCAGCTGACTCAGAAGAGGGATCTCATTAGACATTTTAGAAACATATGCAAGGACTGAATGCAAAAATACATGGACTCCCCTGTTTCTTATCAAAGCTGGGATGAAAGCTGGAATCTCACTCTAATCTGCTGCTAGAGATGATTTAAATAAAATGACAGTGCATATTGCTAAGAATAAGTCTATTTCATTGTCACATACACCTGATTGTGACCACTTCCTGTGCCTCTAAAATGTCAAAATATATAATGAACGTTTTCTGAAATAACGTGTTTCTTTAATATTTGATGGTTTTTTTTTCTTTTTCATGCCCATGCCCTCCTCACAACTTTATCCAAGAAAATACTCTTATGACTTCCATTATGAAATTCCCAAAAAATACATGTGCTATAATTATCTTCCTCACTAAAAGGCTGTTAAAAGTGAATGTGAGCACTTGGACTCAAGTCAGACTGGCCTCAGTTGCATCCCAGTGATAGTTTGCTCACTCCATGTTTGTGATAACTTGGAAAAGTTACTATCTCTCCTTAAGTCTTAGTTTTCTCATTTGTAAAATAGGACAATAATAGTACCAATGTACACTCATTACATATGAGCTATGATTATCACCCAAAACATATACATATGAAAATGAAAGCTTATTACTTCTGTCTTGAGAATAAGAGAAGCATTAATCTAATCTGAGTTTATGGAATATTTAACTGCAAAATAATTTTAAAGAAATGAATATAGAAGAGTCCCACACTATTTCCTGATAAAGAGCTTGGTTATCCCATTAACCAATAGATAAGACATTTTTGTGGGCCCATATAATAGAGCCACAATGGGCAATTCAACTTGAGTGAAGCATACAAAAATGAACTAGGCTGTTTACAGGTCAGTCTAATAAAATTATTATCAAAATTGTCGACTAAGCCATTTTTAGTTCTGATTATTTTCATCACAAGGACAGTTTGTCAGTTTGGTCTATTTATTCTTCCATTCAACAAATAGCAATTATTGATATCAAGAAATTTTTATAGAAACACAAATATAAATAATATTTAGACTCCAAATATGACCTCCAAAATGTTCTGTGCAACAATAACTATTCATGTAGTCTAAATAACCATTTAGAAATTTAGCTAATTCTATGTCTTTCATCTCAATCATGGAAATAATTACCTTCATTCTTTATTTATCAAGATTATCAGTGAAATTAAAGAACTTGTTGACTAAGATCTTTAAATCTTTGATTAAACAGCAAATAGAAGTATATGGCTTATTTCAATGTTTTTTATTTTAACACTGCATTACTATTAAAACTACTTTGAAAATGAAAATATAGTCTAAGGCCATGCCACCCTGAACAAGCCCGATCCCGTCTGATCTCGGAAGCTAAGCAGGGTCGGGCCTGGTTAGTACTTGGATGGGAGACCACTTAGAAAGACCAGGTGCTGTAGGCATAAAAAAAAATAAAATAAAAAATAAGGGATTGTAAGCTAACAAGGTCCTTGCAATCTGTGAGGTCAACCAAAGGTTGCCTTGCCTAAAAAAAAAAAAAAGAAAGAAAACTATAGCTGTCAATTGGATTCATTTATTTGCCTCTATCTGCTTGTCTACCTATTTATTTCTTCCCTATTTTAAAAATCAAACTAGAGCAGCACAACTAGTTCAACTAGGCAGCATTTAGGAGCCTGACCAGGTTACTATATGTAGACTTGAAAGAAAATAAAGCTGCTTTTCCTTTAGAATATTTTTTAATTTAGACTTTCACTAATGAACCTTGTCATTTCTTTACCTGGTGTGTTTTTGTTTTTCTTTTGTTCTTTTATAAGATAACCTACTTAATAAGCTGTAGATAAATCACTTGAATTTTCTCTTCATTATGACAAAGTAGAACAAATCAGACTTCTAGTTTCATATAAATAAATTTTAAAAACAAGTAGCAAAAGATGCTAAATATAATCCAGAACAAGTTAATGTTTATATGGAACATTGTATTTGTAAGGAGAAATAAAATTTTTCATAAATTCTAAATTTGTTATATTTTCAATACAGTTTCAATACATTAGCCTAATTAGCTAGCCTTTTTGACGTTGAGTATTAGGATAAATTTTAAAAAGATTATTTTTACCCTCCCAGGCCCAAAACAATCTAGTGATTGGAAGTGGCACATGATATGTCAGCTAAAAATATTTTAATATATCATTTTATACTAAGACCATTTCATTTATTTCTTTGAATTGACCTGAGACAGGAGGTTTTCATTAACTCTCACCAACATTATTCCAAAGAAGATTCAGCTTCAGGTAAAGCTATATATTTTTTTAATTATGTGTAACTGTGCTAAGGTGTTCTTGGGAAAGAAAAGTAAAAGGCTTCCACATAACCCTTACTAAGAATTTTACCATGAGGACTTTACTCTCTTTTAAATTAAGAGTCAATCCTTTATTAAATATATTCTAACTAGCTATTACTATTATAGGAAAATCACCTCTGTGAATGAAGAAATTAAGGGTGAGGCAGAGAGAGTCTGAACTAGATTGCTTGTTCTTTTACAGTTCATTAATACTTCAGAGAATTATTTGTAAAAATAGAAAGCATTATTTTTACATTTTAAGCATTATCCTATGCTGAATGAACTGTGCCGTTAAATCCTGGGCTAGATCTTAAACAAGGACTACATGAGCTCACTAGGGAATGAGACAATTTCTTTGATAAATAAATTGAAAATGTTTAAAGAATTTATATTTGAGATCTCTAAAGGAGTCGAAGAGTTTTCTCATTTTGATTATTATTTATTCTATTCTTTATTTGTTTTTGTTATCAAAATTATAAGCAGATAGGACTTACAGGAAATGTTGACATATAATGTATGTATATATGTGTATAAATATTTATACGCACATTTATACAGGGTGGCCTATTTAAAATCATAATGCTTTATGTGGACCTCCTATTGGGAATATTTAAACATACATTTACTTCTTTATACATAGAATTAAAAAGTATACACAAAAAGAATATATTCATAATTATATGACTATTTTAAACTGTCTTTTTTAATTAAAAAGAACTAAAAATTAACTGAATCAAAACATTATCATAAAGTTCAATCATTTTATTTCTAAGTAAGATAGAAAGATCTCATTTCACTCTTTTAAATGTTTTATGACAGATTATTTGTACTTTTTTATAGGTATGAAGTCAAATATGAAGAAATAGAATTCTGGTAAGAATAAAAACCTCCAGAAACTCCATTGTTCAAAATAATGAAAACTACAATCAATGACTTACAAAACCATGAGATATTTTTCAGCTAAACAGTAATGTTTATCAGCTAAAATATAACAGTAGTAAAGAATATGTGGCTATTATATCACAGTCCCTTTGGTTATCAGCTGTTTTGGAAGTCTAGATTTACATCAATTTCACAGAATTTTGTCCAAGTTAGTAATCCTCTCTCTCTCTCTCTCTCACACACACACACACACACACACACACACACACACAAAATGATACTACCCTACAACCCACGAGAAAAACTAATTTTTCATTTGCTCCTCTATTTCTCAGAACCACTTCAAAGTTGTTCAAAGATCTCAGAAATAAAGTTTGTATCACAGTACTTTCCCCCCAGACACCTGATGCTGTTTACTGTCTCCCTGAAGATGGAGAAATAATCTATTTTATTTTTGTGCAGGCTTATTATGCTTTTTGCAAGTTATGGGGTGAAGATACCATGTTTGCTCTACAAAATAACTTAAAATGTAATGGTAGTACTAGCACTACTTACTAGTTTGGATTGGTTACTAGATTCAAGATTTTGGTAGCTGATAAAGTTTCATTCTAATGATACAATATTTAGAGACCAACCATGAAAACTAGTCAGTAAAAGAACTTATCTAAAAAAGGGTCCTATCCTTGATTTTCTTTAATCACTAATGAGATAGAACATTTTTTAATGCTTATAAAACACTTAACTTCTTTTGTGAATTGTTTATCCCTGTCTTTGACCATTATTTTATTAGGGTATTCATGTTTTACTTGTCAATTCATATGAGCTTTTTTATATATCAGTATTATTTGTCCTTTATTTCCACTTGGTGGCAAATGTTTTTCAGGAGTTCCTTGCCTTTTAATTCTCTCTATATTATGTTTAACTAGCAAAGTTTAATTTAAAATTTAGTAAGCAAACATTTATTTTCTAGCTGTAGTGGAACTGTTAATTATAGAATTGTTTTCTGTATTAACTTTTAGAAATATGTGTGGGCACAGTTCCAGAACATATTTTTGATCCCAAAATCAAAAGGTGGTAAATATGGCTGAAAAGGTAGGCGAGAGTAATGTTGGGGGCTCTAGATGTGCTCCACATCAAACTGCATGCACTTGTGGGTCATGATACAGTAAGGCATCAGTGTATGTTAATATCTTTGAAGGAGCAGAATAGATTCTAAGCTACGTGGACACTGTCATATTATTTCACTCTTTTTTTTTAACTCTCACGGAGGTCTCCTTTGTGGCAGACCTTTTCATGGATTTATCCGTATCACATCAAAATCCATGAACTCATCTAAAAGGCTTAATATGTGAATACATGTCTTTTAAAATGTTTTATTTAAACTAAAAACAACAGTTCCTCATTTCTCCCACCCTGTGTCTACCTCCCACCTCTGGCAACCACCAGTTTGTTCTCTGTACCTATAAGCTTGGTTTCTTTGGTTGCGGGGAGCATTGGTTTTAGTTTTGTTAGATTCCACATAGAAGAGAGAGATCACATGGTATTCATCCTATTTTTGAGAGAATTATTTTTTTAATTTCACAAATAAATGTTAATTTTTTACTGTTTTCTTCCTCCTCTTCAAATCCACATATCATGTCTTTGTCTTTATCTATGTCAATATCTAGAGGCCATAGTCAGGCCAGCATAGGCCAATGACCATTAATAAATCTAATATAGAAGCAGTTTCCTAGGAGTCGGCAAGGACTCCCTGTACACAGTGGTAGAGGAGAAGCGCAAAGGCTTCGGTCCCAGCACCTGGCTCAAGCTTTCTGTCCTAGCAGACTCCTCCTTCCACATGTGCTGTATGACCGCCAAACTTGGAACTTCTGGGGCATATCTTCTTTTGAGGAACTCTCATAAATATCCTTACCTGTGGGAGACTCAGGTCTGCTGGTTTGGTAGTAAAGCAAAGTAAGAGCAGCCTTGATTCTGGCCACCCTTGCCTTCCTTTCAACACTGGGAGCCCTCTGAGATTGGGACTAGCTCACTGACTGGGTTATAGATTTTCAGCGAAATAATCCTCAATAGGGCCTGGAAATAATGTACTTTCCCAGTGTTTTCAAACCTCCAAACGATATGCTTAAAGGAAAATACTAAGATAGCAA
>NW_006441953.1:7936377-7942971 GCF_000325575.1 Pteropus alecto | reverse complement strand
TTGAGAGGTGGGAGCAGAGAAGGGTAAGAAATTAGCAGTAAATTTTCTATTTAAAAATGTAATACCATTTAAGTTCAATCTAGGAAACAAAACTCAAAAAGCTGTCTCCTCAAGTCAATCTGCAAACCATTCTACTTTATTCTCTCATCTTTCCCCAACCCTGCATCCTAACGCACCAGTTTAACTAACTTTATTTTCTTTCCTTTTTCTGTGATTATTTGCATAAAATTAAAAGATTCAGTTTTTTTCTTTTTTAACTCACCTTATGCCCATTAAAAATCTACATATATTATATCCATTACCCAGAACTCAGTTTAACGAATTGCAATAAAGTGAATATACCACATTGAATCATCTTATAGAACCACTATCCTAGATCCTGCCTCAACATTTTTCTCATTTTAGTTCAGTCATTCCTTTTCTTTCTTGATTTTTTTCTCTCTACTTCATTTATCCTTGTGGATTTGAAGAGGGTAGAAGATGAGGAAAGGCTATACCATTTGTGTACCTTCTAAAATAGAAGAAAACAATAAACAAATATTTCAAAATGAAAAGCACTGTTTTCATTTTTATTGGCTTTCATAGATCTTACTTTATTTTTGTAAATCAGAAATCTGTAGAATGACAATGCTTTGGGAAAAGAGGGATGAGTTATTGACTGTGGCAAATACAGCTTTAACCTGTGCAATTCTCAGCTGCTCCTGTAGGAGATGATACAAAATGTTCTCAGTGAACACATCTCAAGAGGAAAGAGGAGATACTACAGGGGAGAATAAAGAGAGCATATATCAACAAAGAAAACTGTAAGAATCCGATTGCTTTTGATTCATAAATTACATTCAAGAAAAAGAACATCTCAAAAATATTTTGGAATACATGAACTTAATAGAAAGAACATTCATGCTTAGATAAGGACAATGCATGAAAAATCATACTTATTTCAGGATTACTCCCGCATTTTCTTTTGGGAAATGTAAACATTTTTCAATGAATCAGTGACTTCAATTTCTTGAAGTCAGGCATGGGAAACAAACTAAATACACCTGTGAGAAAATGCATAAGTAATCGAGAGGCAGTTGTTATAACTTCTAGAGTGACATGAACAAAATGATCAACATCCTCCCAAGAGACAGCATAAATATTAAAAGTGCTAATAAATAGAGGTGGTCCCCCCATGAGATAAGGTGTGGCATGTGAACAATTTCCAAATAAGAACAAAATCATGGCACTTAAACAGTAGCAACACCGTTAGTTACATGTGATATTTGAAAAATATGACAACCATCTCAATCTGCTCAAGTAGCACTCATGTTAAGGTGAAATTCTATCAACACTGGTTAACTTATGGTGTATTAGAAACCTAGCAAGGAAATAAATTGATGGATTAAAAGATAAACTACCCGTAGACAGACAAACAGAAGAACAGATAGTGTTACAATCAAACAGGTACTTTACTTAGACAGGAAGATAATAACTAGTGACGTGTCTGCTAGAAAAGCCTTGAACATAAAATTTTCTGACTTTGTTTTTAACTTAGTTCTTCCAGTGTCATGCTGCTTATATTTAGGGATAACTCTCTAAACTCTCTATGACACAGTTTCCATCTGTCCAATGAGTCCTATAATATTTGAGAGTAAAAGACATGAAATATTTAGAAGACTCTGGAAGAAATACCCTCTATTAATTGGAACTATTTTACATGACATCATTTTCTTCAGTAATTGAAGTGCAGTCAACAGACAGCTATATGATGTATCTATGAAGTCATGAAGCATCTCAATGCATTACCAAGGGTTCTTAGGGGGTTCTTTGCTGAAAGGGGTAAGCAGCTCTCTTTCTGGGAGTCATTTACACGTAGGCTAGGAGAGGGGTCACCCTCTAGATCCTTTCCAGTTCTAACTTTCTAAGGATCCTAATGTCGCTTTTCCATTCAGAAAAATACTGACTCTGAGACCCCCGGATAGAGATGGAAAATAAGACTCTGTGTGCCCTCAAACTTTACTGTCAAAAATACCATAGCATTTGGAAAAGACTGTCTGGATTCCTGTGACATGAAATGAACCCACCTACCATTTTCTTTCATGTGAACTCACTCTCATGTTACCTTGTTTTACACACGGCACAAAGAAATAAGATTTATTTATTTATTTATTTATTTATTTTTTGCCAGAACACAGGAAACTGGATTCTTTCATTTCTCCTTCTCTTGTGCTTCGCAAAAATAGGAGGCCATACATACACATATTTATCTATCCATTCTGGAAAAGAACAAAATGAAACCAATTTTGGGTCATTTTCGACACTGAGACAAACCTGAATTAAAAATAACATTTGGGATCAGTAACTGGCCTGCTGCAATGGACCTTGTAGAAGGCTCGCTGGCATTCTTTCCTGGCTAACATTCTCTTACCAGCAACTAGTATGTGGTCCACGTTGCTCCCCACCCACTGTGTCCTTGAGATCATTATCTTTCCCCTTCATCTGTCTCCTGGCACGTCTCACCCAAGGTTTCTTCTTCAGCACAGAAGTCATCCCACTTATAATTTCACATGACTTTACTATAGTAATAGAGATATTACGGTATAAACTAGACAGAGGTAAGTAAGGACAGGTAAAATCTCATTTCTCCTTTGAGCTTGGCATGGTTTAGCACAATAACCAGATTTCTAAAAGGTTTTTCTAGATTTCGCTTCCCACTCGACTTGCATGTTTCTGCAATATGGCTGTCTTATTACTCAGTCCTTATCTGCATCTCTCTTTGATTCTAGGATAAAACTTTTTCAAACCACAATTTAGAAATTTTATTCTCCCTTGGAAGCTTCAGGAGAGAGTTCTTATAAACTAGATTCCTGAGATCTTACATTAAGGTCAAACCAACCTAACTATCTGCACATTAATTTTCCTACTGCTCAGAAATATCCCTAAATTTATCATTCTCTTTCCTGGAATGACCTGCCCTGGGCAAATACTAGAGATTAGTTCTTCCACTCTCTTTAATTCAATCATGGCTCCTATCCTTCTTTCCAGCACTGAAAACATATCTGACTTTCTCCATCCCCCATTTAACAAATTTGCTTTTCTTGTCTCTGTGTTTTCCTTCTGTTTTTTGAAATGTTCCACATGAAGGGTCTATATTTGTTTCCCCCAGAGGATGCTGGTCTTCCAGTTATGTTTACCATCAGTTCAGTGCACCAGTTAACATTTGGAACTTTGGAGTTTAGAGTAGAAAGCTGGGGGAGCTGGAAGCATCGCCTTACTTTTTACAGAGTCAAAGCCATTTAAACATGTCCGAATTTGTAGTATGGTGAATCCTCACTTGTTCTATTTCTTCTATACTTTACAGCTTGCTAACAGAGCAGCTGTCACCTAAATGCATCAAAATCTAAACCTTAAGCTTATGATAAGAAGTATGAGAGCTACAACCACGGAACATCACTGAACCGGAGACTTTCTCTGAAACCACATGGGGAAGACCATGAGGGGAATCAACATACACGCCAAGTGCTTTGGGATGCCACAGTGGGGAAATAGATGTTCCAGTTAAAGGGAAACCAAGGGCAGAAATCTGACCACTGCACCAGTCACTTCACTGAACTCCAGCTTGTTTAAGCTGGAGTTGCTGACCACCTCCGAGGTCCCATTCCTCCTTTATTTCTCCAAAGTTCATTCCTCTAGACACTGAGAGCCCATTCGAGAGATTATTTTCCCAGAGAGTTGTTCTAGTTGCTACAAACTCTTGGTAGAAATTCCACTAAAGTTTATAAGGTACATCTTAGGATGATGTGGAATAAGTCAGAAACATTCCAAGTATCCACTATCATACAAGAGAGAGCTTAGCTTTTAAAATTTTTATTTGTGGTGATGGTGATAGTGGAACCCAACCTGCTAGCCCCCCAAAAGTAAAAGAAATACATACAGTAATACAAATTATTATTACTTGCAACAACTAAACTGGAAGTTCTGAAGGAAGTGAAAACTGGGAACTTTGTAGATTAAATTAATTTTTTTTTTTTTTGGTTGTTATTTGAAAATGAAGATTTTACTGGCAGAAAGGCCTTTTTAAAACCAGCACAGTTATCAAACTTGCCTGTAATGAATGTAGACTCAAACAATAATGTCAGGTCTGGGTAGGACTTGCAAACCCTCACAGATTGTCTCCCCCAAAAAACATACAAAAAAATATTAAACTCTTGAACTTACACGAATGGTCAGTTCAAGGACTTAACCTAGTTCAGAGTGTCTCTCTGGCTTTACTTTCTGAAGTTGCTATCAGAAGTTAAAAGAAATTGTGTATAGCTACTTTTAATGGTAACTTATATTGGTCAAAGTACATAAAATATATAAAGCACCTTGTGTCTGATTCACTCCCACTATTATAAATCAAGTTAAACCACTGAAAGTTGTAGACTTTGGGCATCTTTTTTTTCACTGATGAGCCCAAGGTATTTCTTCTCTCCAATAACAATAACTGTGTTGTCACATTTTTCCTGTCTAATTCTGTATGTACTAAAACTAGATGGATACAAACAGAACTCAGAAATATAATTTGTGTTCAATGAAATAACCCTGAAATTTTTCTGCTGTACCTGTTGTCTTACAGTGCAGGTTCCTGTGGGCCTCCTGATTGGAATGACTCATTGTAGATGATAGCCAGAGTTAACCGAGAAATCCTGAACCTGGGGATTGATTCCTGATGCAATCCGTATACCCATACACTGCCTTAGTTCCCTACTTACAGTTTGGTAAAGAATGAAGGTGGAGACATTGTAGGCACGTTTGCACACATGCTCCAACTGCTTTGAGAAAGGCATGGGCAAGGGAGAGGGCTCTCCAAGTTAAAAATCAGGCAGGCATTTTAGATTTCAAGAGACAACTGAAAAGGGAACATCTGTAAGGTCCCCTGAGTTTGAGGGTAGTTTGTGTAGGTCTTCACATCTCTGAGTGTGTGTACATAGTGGAAAGGGTGGGGCCTTGCATCCTCAAATCTAAAAAGATTGAGAGATTTCATAAGGCCCAGATGTGCCAAAGGTCAGAGGCATCAACATAAGGTTGATCCATGGGAAGGGGTGGGGGATTCCAACAGAAAACCTCTGCAAAAGGGAAGGCGATGAGAGGTAAGGAAGTTTCTGAATAATTTTAAAGTTAATAAACAAACTCAGTTGCCATGGGGGAAGGAGGTGAGGTAGGGGATAAAAAAAAAAATTTAAAAAAAAAAAAAAAAAGCAGTTGATATGGTAATTAAGAATTTGGTAAGAGCCTAGGCAGGTCACCTCCTTTCTCAGATCAGAGCCCTATCAGAAATTCTTTCAAGTGTCCTTCTGGGTCGCCAAAGATGACAACAGCAAATCAATAAGTGCTTGAAATGAAAGGGGATGTTGGCGAGCCCCCAGGCTACAGATTTCCCGCTGCCAGCCTTTTCTGAACTCCTAGCGTGCCTTTGCACCGCCTCTCTTAAGAAGAGCTACCTTTTATTCCTATTCTCAGGACGAAGGTAAGTGCTCAGTTAGCATATCTATTAAATGTCGGCTCCAGTTCCAGCTCTCAGATCGTGCGGAGACAGCGCGGCCGCTGCTCGCCCATCCAACCCGCGAGGCAGCCGAAGACGGGAAGGCTGGCCAGGCCGCCGCGGCCACACATCTCCCCGCAGGCCCAGCTGCTCCAGAATTTAGCGCTTTGGGGTTAGAGCTGGAAGGTCTCTGCCAGAGCAAAGGGCCTGAGCGACCGCGGCCACCGCAGCGCTCCTTCCCCTTGGTTTATTTACAAACAAGCACAAAATCATTAACAACAGAGAAGGACCAGTGCTCCAAAATTGAAGCTCGGTATCACCCAAACTCCGTTCTGAGTTCCAGATATTGGTCTGTTATCCTTTCAATATCCATCCCTCCCTAATTTGTCTTGATTTGACAATCTTTCAGGAGCCCAACATCCCAGGGATGTTTTAATTAGGTAATTCGTTAATAAGTCAATACAGACATTTATATATTCTTTTAGCTCAAGTGGTACTAATTTCGAAATGATTGTAAGATACCAGAATAGGCAACACATAGTGATTTTAATTTATATGCAAATCAATTCGTTCATCTTAAAAGCCTTAAAAAAAAAAAACCAAACAATTATTGTATTGTAACATTGGAGGTGCGAATTAAACCTCCCAGACAGAAAATTCGGAAACAAGATCTGGACGGGGGAGAAAATTTAGAATAGCCAACAAATCAATAATGTTTAAAGCAGTTAAACATCTCTAGCCATTGGTATTTACATACTCGCTTGTTGTCAGATAAGGAGCCGGGGAAATTGCCTGCCAGGGTTGAGATCACAATCCAGAATGAAGAAAGTAAATGGTAGCACGCAGCCCATCACATCGGCTTGAAAATAACACTGTACCTTTCCCAAATCCTGACTCCTGGGTGAGAGGGAGCTGGCCAGGGTGACCCAATGTTTGTCCTAGGTCTTGCCCTGCTTGATTAGAAAATTTTATGTCCTCCTGGAGCTTCACAATATTGTTCTAACAGTTCTGTCACTTGCTTCAAAATATTAGAGGGAGGAGTATGATTCAGAATCTCACTAAAAATTCTCTGACCCCATTGCGCGTAC
>NW_006441953.1:7916297-7936333 GCF_000325575.1 Pteropus alecto | reverse complement strand
GTGCTATGTTTAATTCCCTGTGTCCCGCACACATGAAATCATATAGCCGAAAAGACAGAAGAAACAGCTAGGGGGAATGGTCCAGTGCACTGGTTTACTGGAAAGTTATTATCTCTAGACACAGTGCAAAATTTTATTTAAGTGAAAAAGATGTATATATCTGGGGAAATTTTTTAAAGATATTCTAGTACACCGAGTCTCATCAAGGATTACCAGGAGATCCGCCCAAGTTGTTTATGTCGAATGGTAACATCTTTGAAATTCACAGATACATAAGGTCAGCATCTCCCCACCCCTGCTCCCAGTCCAGGCGACCTGGCCCTTGAGGAGCTGGTACCTTTGATGCTGCAATCTTGTTTACATCTGCAGGGCAGAAAGGGCTTGCTTTGCTTAGACACTCCCTCCACCTCCCTTCTAATTTGGAGTAATCGAAATCAAAATACAATCACCAAGGCCCACTCTCCCATTTCTGCTCAGACAGGGAAAAACCTGAAATCCACGTCTTACATCAGCCCGGCGGTTTGTAGCCCCCCCAGCACCCTGCCTCTCTGTTGCATGCCTAATGTATTCCCCGGTGGTTCTGGGCATTAATTAGTTGTTTAATAGGAGTATGACCAAAAATGTAAAAGAAGGATTAGGAGCGTGAAACGTATGTCCGGCTCCTTCCACACACTCGAGGAGGGAATGAGAATCATTCTGTATCTGCTATTTCTCCAGGAGCCATTTGCATTTCCCACCAGCTGCTCACTTCAGCTGCACTGGCGCTGAGCGAGGCGAGGACCCAAAAGCTCAGCGCAGTGTGTCTGTGACGGCCCGACTGGGGTTAACCAGCCCCTGGCGCGCGAGACTCCAGACAGAATGGAGGCGAGAGGATGTGAGCTTCCTGGATCCCCTTCATCCTAGCCCTTGTGTGCAAACCTCTGAATCCAGACACGGAGGGGGCTGCACGCGCAGATCTGCGCGTCTCCCGCGCGCAGCCCTGTTCTCTCTCTCTTGTCTCCCCGGGTCTCTGAATTCTCCTGTCTCTGATTTTTCTCACTCTTTTCCCACCTTTCCGTGAGATTTCCCATCCTCGCCACCAGATGAAGGCGAGTCCGCTCTGCTATCAGCGTCTCTTTATCTCTATAAAATGAAAGAGAAAATGGGGGAGGACATTAATTCGGGAGTGGGAGAAATCCTCGACAGGCAGAGATGGAAATGTCTCTCTTGGACTACGTTTGCTGGTACGTCGTGACTTTAGATTTCAGTTGTAGGACTTGTTGATTAAATTTGATTTTCTTGCCTCAGCAAGATTTCAGAAACGAGAAATAAAAATTCCCAGAGACAGAGGGGAAATAAAAATAAAAGCAGCACGTGGGCATTTTCCTCTCATTTCTCTTCCCTTAAATAAAACTGTCTTGACTCTTCACCCAGTAAAGAGAGAAAGTTTGAGTTTTCACGGATGTTATGTGGAGGTTAGAAATGGCTTTAAAATGTAGATTTCTCCTCAGTTTTCTTCGTGGTGAAGAGGCTAACCCTTTCCACAAAATGAGTCCATCTGTCGACTGTTAGCTATTTCAAAGTGAAGGGATTTAGCACTCAAAACAAATTGGGCAAGTTTGTTTGCCTGTTTTTACTGCTAACTCGAATGAATTAAAAACACGGAGTAATTCAAGAAAATATATAACATGTTCCAGACAGCCCCCAAATGCAAGGAAAGCCCAACACCTATGTGGTGACCTGGGTTATTTTACACACCAGGCCTTCTTAATGTACATATTTCACTCACATTGGTCCAACAAGTCATTATATTTTCCTAAAATTGTGAGAATTGGTATGTTGATTTAGGAAGAGCAATATAACTTTTAGGGGGAACTTTATTCTCCATTGAGGGTCAAAAGAGAGGGCTCTTTAATGACAGGGCTGGCTGAGTTTTGCTTCTGTGCAGGAATTAATATTGGTGAGAAAACCCAACCAAGAGCTATGGCTGTTTTCTGGCACTTTCCAAAAACATACATTAACAGGACGCCCTTGAGATTGAATGAACTTTGTCCAATATGCTTGGCAGAAGCCTTCGTACCTGGTCATCCAGGCAAATCTTATTTATAATCCTTCCACCCAAAGGCAGGACAGAGCGTAACCCTGCTTGCTATCAAAACACACGCCCTTTCTCCAGTCAAAAAATTGGAAAATCAGAGTTTAGAAGTAAGTCACACTTTTCGGGTAAAATAATCTCTCTAACTTCACATATTCTCCGATTTTTAGAAGCAAATGTGGATTTAAGGGGAGCTTCCCTTCCCACCCCTACCACCGTCCCGTGCAATTTAATACTATGCTCGCCAGGAACCTTAACCTCGTCATTTTAAAAAATGAGATATCCGTGACCTGGAGTGAACTTGCTGAGTGTAGGTACAGCAGAGGAAATTCTAAACTCTATAAGTGCCCGAGCCTTGTCCAGAGAAATCCCTTGGTGGACACTGGTCAATACGCGGCCCTGCCCACCTGCGCGCGGACACCCGGTGCCGCGTGCCCGCCCGGTCCCTTGCCTTGACCTCAGGCGCCTGTGTCCCGGCCCTCGGTGCTGGGCTAAGCTTCCTGGCCTTCTCCGGTTGACTAGTCTCGCTCACTCGTTCCTGGTTGTCCCCGTTCACCTACTTTTCCAGATTTCTCCTGTCGTCCTATCTCACCCCCACCCCGCCTACCTTAACTCCAGCCTCCTGTCCGCCCTTCACTCCCTACCCCCAGTCCCCGCAATCTCTCGTTTATTTGACCTCGTCCTTCAACCACGCAGGCCTGAAAGAAGGTCACACAGGCACACTCAAACTCACACCCCACACTCCTGGTCCCAAACAATCCCATGCACACTGTCCTTTGTTCCATTTCTTGGGCCACTCTCCTTGTCCCTTCTCCTCCCTATCTGTCTCGGTTTGCTTCCTAGGAGTACCTTTCTGTCTCCCCGACGCCCTGGCCCTCCCCCTCTGATTTCTTCGAGCTCCCAGTTTGGCGCAGATTCCTTTTTCTCCTCCTCTCTCCCATCCTCCCTTCTTGTCCTCTTTCCACAGTGGGTGTGTGTGCGCCTGCTGCTCGTCTGCTCCTGTCTAAGCGCCCTGCCAGGCTCCTTCTCCTTCCTACGCTCTCCCGGCCTCTTTCTCGGGCTCCCGACTCTTTGGCCCGCCAGCATCCACCTCCCTCCCCTGCCTCGTTTCTCCGCGCCCCTGCTCTCTCCCCCCGCGCTCGCCCGAGCGCTGTGCTGGCTCCTACTCGCCCGCCGCGCAGCCCGGCTCGGCCGCCCGCCGGCCCGCCCGCCACTGTGCAGTGGAGTTTGGTGGAATCTCTGCTGACGTCACGTCACTCCCCACACGGAATCGGAGCAGAGGGAAGAGAGAGGGATGAGAGCGAGGGAGGAGAGAGAGAGTGCGAGACCGAGCGAGAAAGCTGGAGCGGCGCGGAAAGAAACTGCCAGTGACGGCTAGATTCCGGAGGCCCCCGTGGACTCCCTCGGAACTTGGCACTCTCGGGAGCCCCGCAGTCCTCTTAGCCCGGCTTTCGGGCGCTTGCGGTCAAGCCCGCGCCTGGCTCACTGGAAATCTCCCCGGGAAGCGGCGGGACACGGAGACAACAGCTCTCTCCCGGTAGCCGGTAAGTGGAGGCCGTCTGTCCCGCAGGGATGTGAGATAATGCGAATTTGGAAATTTGTTCCACTTTGGAGAATCTTCACTGTAGGTGATTTGTAGCTCTTGGAGCTGCCTCCCTCCCCCTTAACACCACTACCCCTCGAAGTAACGCAGTTGGCAAACAAATCTTGCAAAGCCATGTTCCTTTCGTCCCCAGTCACAGACACTAACAATCTACGGGGCGCTGAAGTCTAGTGGGAAGTGAGACCATGGCTGGCACTTAAAACGAGGTACCTTCCCTTAAATCTCGGTGCCAACACGGCAGGGACAGATCCTTAGGCTGAGGATTAGCATTCTCAAGATAAAGGGCCGGGTACAAAGTTTCAGCTACTGGAAGATTAGCCCCCTTCCCATTGTTACCAATTGGAAAAAAGATTCCATCTTAACTGGCAGTTAGTGACCTCTCAGGCCCAAACGAATTACCTGGGAGCCAGAACTGGATGCCATGCTCACACAATTACTTCGGATTATAAATCCTTTAAATTGATCACCAGTCAACTCCAGTCTTGCACTTCAAGAGATACATTTTAAATGGGTGCTGGAGAGAGGACTATTTTACAACTGTCCAGTAAGAAAAAAAAATTTGGTTCTAAATCTTTTTATTTCAATTAATGACTTTACTTTTCTAAGCACTTTATAAATCAAACTGTCATAGGTTAGTCAGATTTTTACTCTATTTTGTGAAAATATTGTCTTGCTAAACTAAATGGAAAAAATCTTTTACTATTATGAATTAAAGTAACATGGGAATTCATACATTCTAAAATATTTTATGATAAATTGACCTAATTTAGAGATTACCTGGAATTTTTAAAGCCATTAATAAGAATTAAAGATGACTTTAATACCGTTTTGAAGAAAATTCATCTAAAATTCAAATACCAATTAAGCCAAGGAAACAAAGCAATTCGGCACAATAGATTGGAAGTTTTTGTTGATGTAACATAAAATTATCATCCAAGGTTTCAATAGTCAAACTTGCCCTAAAAATTAAATGGCTACTTCATTTGTGGAATGTTTTACTTAATCTTAGCAAAACTACACTTAAATTATTCAGGTGCATTGTTCCTCAACTTGAGTATGTTTGTCTTCAAGTGTTCCTAAAGCATCAATATTAATTGGTTTAGAAGAAGGCTTAAACTGGTAAAATACAAGACTGTGTTATGCAGTATTTTAATTTCCTTAAATGATTACCCACTGCAAATTAATTTACTGGCTAATCTCACCAATTTAGTTCATTTAAAACATATGTCCTTGTGCTGTTTATTTTTAAAATTTCCATTGAAGATTTTGTTATAGGATATCAAAGTGAAAGACAGGGGGAGAAATGTGAAAGGATTTGGAATTATTGTTAGTACGTTTTTTCTGCATTTTTTTCTTATGACAATCATCAGAAATTATTTTTAAGCAAATTGTTTTATTTCTTAGAGCTTGCCTGCCTGCCTTGGCCATTGTGGTTCAATATGCTCCATGAGCTGTGTAGTGCTTTTAGCATGCTCAAGTTGGCCAGAGAAAAATTGCCTGGCATATACGTTCCAAGCAGGACATGAACTTTTGGGTGAGAAATTTCCATCAGGAAAAGTTGCACATCTTAATCTGTGAGACGATGCACCAAAGCCAGTCCCTAAATCCCGCAGCCAAATTTGTCTTGTAAGACTTGCCTTGACAGGGCAAGTTTAAGGATCAGCAGACAGGAATTGGAAAGTTTTAAAATTTTTTTAATTATCTTCCCTAGTTATTTAGACTCTATTCATCTAGTAGGCCTGGTCTTTATATAAAGCAAAAAAGAAAAAAAATGCAGGGCTCATTTTGACTGCTAAATAAATCCCCAAGTCACAAGGACACTAGGAGTGAGCTAAGGAACATGCCTTGACCTTCTTTTCAATCCTTAGAGCAGAGTTCTTGAAGATTTGTTTTGTATTACTTTGTTTGGTCTTCAGAACTGAAGCTTTGGAGTGGGAGAGAATGTGTAATAATTGACTGACTTTACACCAAGTGACCCGATCTTTTTCTTTTGTATATTTCATTATTTTTAAAAAAAAAATTTAAAAATATATATTTGCAGTTACCATCTGCAATGCTCTGACTATCCACTAATAATGCAGCCAGTTCAGACATTTAAAAAAAAAAACAGATTATCAAAATGATGATGACATGCAAATTTCCCCTGAAATTATCATAAGTAAACATTTGAAGTCTGGACTAATAAAATCCCATCTGTGTTACTTCATATCGAGTTAGTAGAAAGCTGTGATAATGAATTTTGTAATATCTCACGAACAGACATCTCAATCAGGGACTAATCCTGTGATTTTACTGCAGAATCACTAAATCTGGAGCCGCCAAACTACTACTTCTGGGCCCCTGGGCCCGCAAGCATCGGCAGAGCCCCCACCCGCGCCCTCACGAGAGGGTGGGAGAAATGTTTGGCCGTCCCCAACCCTGGATCCCCACGCCGCTGCTCGGGGCAGCCTCTTCTCTAGCCAGCGACCTTGGTCAGAGGTCCCAGGTCCGGCTCCTTTTAGGAGAGGCCAAGGAGCAGGGAAATGCGACTCAGGCCAGAGGCAGACCCGCAGCTACCTGCCCACCTCTGCCCTTCCGCCATCCTGGCAACGCCCGCGCCCACCCTCAGCCCTGGACCCGAGTGCAGTGGGCTCTCCTGCCGCCAGCGTACCCTGGTTAGCGTGGAGTAAGGCAGGCGCCGCGATCGAGCGGGCCTGGGGAGCCCAGGGCTTTCTTTCATTTCTTCTGTCTTTAAAGCAGCTCAAGCAGCTCTTCTATTCACCCCGACAAAGCCCCTCACCACCCACCTCTCCCGGTTTGCCTGTGGCGGAGAAGGGGGCGCGCGTTAAACGCTTGACTCACTACGTTGTGGTTGAAAATTTGAAAAAGATTTCGTTTGCCTGAGAGGAGAAGGGCGGGGGAGGGGGGCTGGGGGAGTCGCTCTCTCAAAGATATTTCTCCGTCTTTGGCGGGCAGTACACCCTCTGGGGACGTTCGCCCCGCTCTCCTTAGTCTCACTCAGGCCACACCGTTTCCCTCGTCTGCGATCTTAAATCTTACTTTACGGTAAATAAATGGCCGATTGAATATCTCCAGGGAGAAGTGTGGCTAAATATGGAAAAGTGGCTCCTGATGGATGAGAGGCCCAAAGCCGGCTCGTTTCTGGAGACCCCTAGGCAGAGAGCCTTAGAGCCCTGTTCGGTTCAGAATTACAGAAAATTGAGGGCAACTGCTGTTTAGGACAAGAACAAATTGACCCTGACATTCTACAAATGTTTACTGAGTTCCAACTAACCGACGAGCACTATGCTGAATGGTGGCCTTCGCACATAGCTTTCCAATAGAAAAGGCCTCTCCACCCGCCACCCAAATTATTTCTGCTAAGGTTGCCCTGGTGTTCAGACGGGCCCTTAACCCCTGACAGACACCTCGTGAATAGATCCACAGCCCAGGTGCCCAGAACGCGGTAGCTTTATAGGCCAAAAATCCCTGGGCCCATTCGCTGCGACTCTGAAGAGAGATCCCCCGACACACACCGGGGCGGGGGCAGGGTGGGGATGAAGTCAGCCAGCCAGTGGTTGTCAGGTCCGAGAATTTAGCACGGAGCAGACGCTTATTAGCGAATGTCGAAGTTGCGCGACCCCCAGGGAGCCTCCCTTGAGCCCTGCGCGCCCGCGGACCGCCGCTTCTCACAGCCGTCCTTCTCTTCTGTTTTGCAGACAACGGGGAATGGAGACCAACTGCCGCAAACTAGTGTCGGCGTGTGTGCAATTAGGTAAGATTGCTTCTCCTTCCCGGCCCCCCGACGGGAGACTGCGCCACGCGAGGGCGGCGAAAGGGCATCGACCCCGCAGTGAGACCTTGGCACGGGGAGCTTCTTTGAGAGGCTGGCCAGGGCAGGAAGGAAATAAGGCCCCGGGGGCCGGCGGCCTCTCCTGTGGTAGGGCTGTGGATAGGGAGGGAGACGCTCGCCGCGTCCCGAAGCCCCCAGCCTACTCTTCCCTTCCGGAGCCGCTGACAGTCGGGGTGGCGCCGACAGAGGACTCACCCTGCGCCAGGTGGCCAGAGAATAGACGAGACAGAGTGCCCTCCGTTTTTCCTTCTAACTGGGTCTTTGCTCTTTGTCCCTCTTTCTCCTCCGTCTTCCCTCATCCTCTCCACCCCCCTCACTCCCCGCCTCCCCAATGCCCGCTGCTTTCCGCGGCGGCCGGGGGCCTCTTTCTCCCCGCACGTGGGGCGGGCGCGCGCCGCCCAGGCGTGCAGCCGGCGGCCGTTGAATGCCTCTTCTCCAAAGACTCCGAAATCAAAAAGGTCGAGTTCACGGACTCTCCCGAGAGCCGGAAAGAGGCGGCCAGCAGCAAGCTCTTCCCGCGGCAGCATCCTGGCGCCAATGGTAAGGCCGGGAGCGAAGTGCAGGCCATGCGCTGGTCACCCACCTCTGGGCCTCTGGGCCTCGTGAGGCGCACGCAGGCGAGCTCGCCAGACGGGCAGCCCTGCTCCTTGAACTTAAACACTTGGCCTCTGGGTGGTACGGGAAGCAGCCGTCCCAGGGACGTTAATTCCTTTCCCCAGATCGTACTGCACTCCTGAGACCCCACACCTCTCCCACTGGTTTTTTCTCGCGCTTTCCAAGTAGCCTAATCTACTCACACCCCAACCCACCTCGGTGCCTCTAGCTGGCATGGAAAAGTGGTCCAACAGCGACCTCTGTCGCTCGCCACGTCCCACTGCGTGTAGCACCACTAAGGGCCCACCACGTCCCGGCGGCTCTTAGCCGTGCCCCGCCCAGGCTTGTGGGTGCAGAGTTTACCGCGGGAGGCGAGCACTTGAGGCTTGTGTTGGCGGAGATTCGCGTGGCCGGGGAAATGGAGGGGCTGACAATAGCCGGTAGAGCCAGAGGGCAGCGACTTGTGCGCAGCAGCCAAGGATGGAATGGAGTGTGTTCCCCTGTGGACGCGAACCTACCTGTTGTGCTGGTTGCAGGGCCTCGGGTTTTGGTGGTGTCTTTGTTTGGTTGGTTTCACTCTGGATGAGTCAAGGGACATTGCTGCTCATAGTCTGCAGGCTTATGTAAAAGTTAAAACGTCTCCAACCCGTTGCACAGGTCTTTGTTGAATTGAAACTTGTCCTTTAGGGGTGTGTGTGTGTGTGTGTGTGTGTGGGATGAGGGGTCAAGCTTTCCCTTGGAATCCATGAAAAATTCAAATTTACTGTTCCTCTATTCTCCGGGTTTTCCAGGCTCCTTAATAAATAAGTGCCTAGCCTTAGGTGGTTGTTGACCTTTGATAATGTAAGGCGATAAAGCACCTTCCACCCCCCACGGACCCTCGGCCCCCGGCCCTAACCACCTCTTTCCGGATTAAAGAGTAAGGATACAAATGTAATAGGTGCCGGAGGGGGACGAATTGGCACCCTCGCCAAATAAACAAACCATATTACTAAGAAGAAAACAAAAGGCCTGCACTAGGGCTTCTCAGTGAATCTGAGAGAAAAACATCACTTGTTGAAATAAAACGTCTAAAGTGGTCCGGAGTAGACCGGCCTCGACATTGCACAATATCGCGAGTCCTGCTGGGCCAGTTAAATGCTCGCTTGTCCGGGATTAACCCCATGGGGTTAAATGGGGCCATGCAGAGATAACGTTGGGTGATTTCTGTCATTAAGATTGTGTTAAATTCTTCTTCTGTTTGATAATCGGTCGTAAAAATAAATTATTAGACCGGGGTATGTTTGGGATATGGTTAAAAATCAAGAGCAGCGAAGACTCCTGGGGAAAATGCTTTGTGCGGGTTCAGCCCTGGCTCCAGCCAGACTAGGGGTGCTCTCCCCAATCTGACTTCGCACTGGGTGGACTGGCTGCCGCCCAGCCGAGGCTAACACATCTCGCTGGGATACAAACTGGAGAGACGCAAAATTTCTCCTCCTATCCCTACCCTCACCCAGGGTTCTTTGACCTCAGGAATGGTTTCTGAGGACAGGTGGACTCCATGTGACCTAGGGAGACAGGGCCCCTTCCAGGAGAAGCCTGGGCTGTGATGGGGGCCTCCGAAGTGGGGAAGAAGCTAGCAAGCCGGTGAGCCCTGTGGGTTTTTGTCACAGTGCTGGCAGGTGACCCTGGACATTTCTTCGCTTTTGATAATAAATAAAGAACTAGAAATAACCATTACTTTTAGGCCTGGATTATTTTACTGCACCTGAAAGGGCTCTTCCTCTACACTGCCAATAATCTCTTTTCTACCGTTTGGGTCAAAGAAGAAATTTGCTGCCCAAACATGTTTAATACCATTAAGGAGAGGTATATGATAGGAAGAAATGCTGAAAAATCTTGATTTTTATTGACTTTTAGAGCACTGGTAGATCAAAATGCCACCAAAAAAAAAAAAAATGAATGGGCAAAGTTACAACACCCCCTTCAGGAAGGTTGCCAGTGTCTGCTTTACTGAATATAAGTAAATTTAACTTATGTAATAAGCAAACTCCTGGCCATAGCCTGCTTTGAAAAAAAACAAAAAACAGATTTTCTCCATTTTAAAAGTTATTTGTTTTCGAAAATAAAAAAAAAATGTTTACAATGACCTGCAATTTCCAAAAAGGGCCAGGATATTTTATTATTGGCACTAACCTCACCTCCCCACCAAACCCTATGTCCTCATGGAAGACTGAAAACGTGCTCTGAGTAAGTTGAGTGAACTTCTGGGAGGCCCTGGCCCTGCATCCCTTCCCATCGAGTCCCGGTCCCCTTGATACTCCTCGGAGTGACCCACAGCCTGGCTAGAACTACAAAAAGGTAGGGAGCATGAGGTCAACTGGAGACCCTAAGGCCAGGGCTTTAAGAGAGGGTGGTGAGAGGAATGGCTAGGCATGACAGGTGGAACCGGTTAGAGCTGGCAAGTTAATCAGTACTCCCCCCACCCCCAAGAAGTAAGGGACAGAGGTCCCTGAGAACGTCTTCCTACAGCAGAAGTCCCCGGCTTTTCCTTGTTTTGAGTGTCCCTAAAGGAGCCTCCTTGTGAACTCGAAAGGTGAGCTTGACCTTCAAGAAGGAAATGAGCTGATCCTCCCGTGTCCAGTAACCCTAAAGTTTGGGGGCGGTGGCTCTGGATTCCGGGCTGAAATCAATCGGAGCTGCCGCCACTTGGTCCTGGCCCGTGGCCTCGCGACCAGACCCCGCGCGGATACCTTTGCCCGGCCTTCCTTAGCGGCGCCATAAATTTTTAAATAGCTTTGGCAAAGTGACTAGGCTAAAAGTGTTCCACCCAGGTAGGTCTCAGTGCGCGAAAATTTCATTCCCTTGGGAAAAGGACTCCAAGGCCCTGTGTGGAGCCCTAGCCCTGTGCGGAGCCCTAGCCGTGACACACACCCTCTCTCGGGGCAGCAGCTCGGTGCCGGTCTCCTTCAGAGGACCCGGGATAACCCCGCCGCTTCGGTGGCAGCGGACCCCTCATTCATTCAATCAGCAAATGTTTGCCGAGCACATAGTACGTGGGTCCCTAAGTAACCCCTGAAAACAAACAATCCTGGTTCCTCCACCGTTATGAAGAGACTTTAATGCTAACAAGGACACCAGCGACAGCAGCCCAGACCTTTGGCAGCCAAACGCAGAATCGTGGTGCTCGGGGCGGCGTTCGGGCCTGAGCGCTGTCAGAAAGAGAGGGGTGTTTAGATGGGTTGGGGGCTCGCAGTGAGGCGCGGGGACAGGGACAGGAGCCTGCCAAGGCACGTGAGGTGTGAAGCAAGAAGCGACGAGAAAGGGGAGCAGAGTAGAGAGAGGAGATTTCCATTTTCTTTTCAATTCCCCCGCCAAATCAGTTTATTGGCATACACTGCCTCTCCGTTTTGCGGGGTTTTGGTGTCTCACCCCTCAACAGGGGAATTGGAAGAGTTGTCCCAAGGTAGTCAATCCCTGCGGATCCCCGCCCGCAGAGGCAGGCTTTACAGGTCGCGTTCTTCGCTACTGACTGGGTGCGCGCTAAAAGTTTGGTCAGGCTGGTGTGGCTGCTACTCCTCACCGCCCGCTGTTAATATATGCAGCAGTTGTTAGAGCGGCTCGGGGGAAAAGAAAATGTATAACGAAAGCTTATTCGTGAGCAGGAATATACTAATGGAACAATCTGATGTCTTCTTAATCCTATGTAAAAAGCTTTGTGGTCTTCCTAATATTGACTGAATGGGTAATTAATGGCTCTTCATCTAGGCGAATACCCTGTAATCCAAAGATAGGCAAAAGACAACAAGCCCAAGGTAGAAGACAAAAGGCCCAACTGCGGCCGCCACCCACCACCGCGCCCCACCACCACCAGAGTCTCCAAATGGGAAAGTTTCCTCTGAGAAGAAAAGGGCAGGAGTAGAAGAATATACCATACCTTTCCTGGGCTAGACTTCACCACAAAACCCGGCCTGCCCAGCTCAGTCTCTCCACTGTTCAGTCTTTCCCCCAACCAGTCCTGCTCTCTGCATTTCTTTCTTCTCAACTCCCCTAAAAAGTCACCCTCATTGTGGCCCTGAGCTGCACCCTTTTCTCTCAAAGCTCCTATCTTTCATTTTAGGAAGTGACTGATAGCAGGACCGACATATAAGGCCCTCAAAAGGCTCAGACAAAGCATGGAGTGCCTTCCTGGTCCTAGTGGAGACTCCTTTCTTTTACAGCCCAAGGCAGAGAGTCTGTGAGGACTAAGGTAGTTGGGAGGGGAGGGAATAAATTAATAGGAGAGAGCACACGAAAAATTGTGTTTATGTGTTAAAGAGTGATCAGGAGTGATGGAGTCAACTTCATTGTGAGGATCTGACATGAAGGGTACCCAAGATTCTCCCAGCATGTTTTTAACAGGCTGACATTTTAATTTAAACCTTTAGAAGTAATATATTACTTGGGTTACTACAATGAGCTAGGTTCCCTTTTTTGTCAGCTGACAGCTTTTAAAATATTATTTCGCTAGGGAAATAAAAGCTTCATCTCAGATTATAGGTGGGTATTTTTGGATTTATGTGATTTATGGTCACCATGACAACTAATGCTGAATGTTAGCTACCAGCATGTCTGGGAGAGGGAAGACAGAAAGAAGGGAGAGCAAGAGAAATAGAAAAGGGAGATGATGGACATGATATGGAGAGGAAGAAATAAAGAAAGGAGAAAGAGAGAGGAGTGAGGAGCACTTTAATCCAATTGTTGTTTTGTTTTTTTAGGTGACTTCAGTTAGTTCCTTGCCACGTCTCTCTCTGGACCTGGATATTGATATACTGATATTTATCTTATTCCCATCTCTCTCTCCCCTCAACAAACATTTATAGCATTCTCTTTATTTTACTTTTCCATGACTAGTAGTGTTGCAAGATAAAATGAGCGCCAGATAAACCTGTAGTACTAACATATTAACGCGAAAAGGCTTTTGCAGCATTTGGATTTAGTAATTTCAGCAGCCCCCTGCTCCCGTCTTCTCTAATCCCTTGATCTCCTTTTCACTGGCGAGTGTGGGGGTACCTATCCTCCGGCCACCTGAACTCTCTTATCTAGTCACACCAAACCTCAAGTTGTTGAATGTGTAGGGACAGAAATAGGGACCATTTGCACAGTGCATCTACAGCGTTCTGATGCAAAAAGAATCTACTTTTTTGTTGTTGTTGTTTAACAAACTAGCACTTTTTATTCCATTTAAGGAATGGGGTTTCAGGAAAAAAAATCAGCCACAGTAAAACCTTTAATTTCTAGGTTATGGCTGGGGTTGAGGGTGGAAGTAGAGAGGGGACACTTTCCAGCTTGATTTGTGTGCAAAGTCAGGAAGAGGAAGGAGGGGAGGAAAGGCCACTTCTTGGGCTGGGTGCAAGGTCTCCATCTGACCTCTGCGCCTTCCACCACCTTGTGCACACTCGGCCTGTCACGTGGCTCGAAGCAGAATCCTGGCGGGCCTCGTCCTTGAGCTAGCCTGAACCAGGACAAGGCTCCCACCCCTCTATAGCCCGACAACGCAGGGAGTCCTCTAATTGAGCCATCTTCCAGATGAGCTTTGAGGACACATTTTTTTCCCCAAAAGCTGTGGATCGCTTGATAGGATGCCAGTCCTTACCCTGACCTCCGCGACTGGAGAGTAGGGCGGCACAGCCCAACCAGTCTCACCGCGATGGCCAGAGGGGCTTTTCGCAACTAACACCAAAGACTGTGAAATTAAATAAGACTTTAAGACTGGTAATCGGTGGCAAATATCAGCTGGCCTCAAGTCACGCATTTCCTTCCTCAAGCTTCCTTTGAAAGAATAAGCAAGAAAACCCAATTGAGATGATACCTTATGTCTTTGGACTTGAAAACCCAAACCTGCACTGGGCTTCCTATGCTCGCCCTGCACGCTGTGCAGCACCACCCGCTACCCTGAACGGACCCCACTGAGTTTCGCGGGATTGAAAATTTCTAGAACCAGTCAAAGAAGGTGTGTGTGTGTGTGTGTGTGTGTGTGTGAGAGAGAGAGAGAGAGAGAGAGAGAGAGAGAGAGAGAGAGAGAGAGAGAGAGAGAGAGAGAGAGAGAGAGAGAGAGAGAGAGAGAGAGAGAGAGAGAGAGAGAGAGAGAGAGAGAGAGAGAGAGAGAGAGAGAGAGAGAGAGAGAGAGAGAGAGAGAGAGAGAGAGAGAGAGAGAGAGAGAGAGAGAGAGAGAGAGAGAGAGAGAGAGAGAGAGAGAGAGAGAGAGAGAGAGAGAGAGAGAGAGAGAGAGAGAGAGAGAGAGAGAGAGAGAGAGAGAGAGAGAGAGAGAGAGAGAGAGAGAGAGAGAGAGAGAGAGAGAGAGAGAGAGAGAGAGAGAGAGAGAGAGAGAGAGAGAGAGAGAGAGAGAGAGAGAGAGAGAGAGAGAGAGAGAGAGAGAGAGAGAGAGAGAGAGAGAGAGAGAGAGAGAGAGAGAGAGAGAGAGAGAGAGAGAGAGAGAGAGAGAGAGAGAGAGAGAGAGAGAGAGAGAGAGAGAGAGAGAGAGAGAGAGAGAGAGAGAGAGAGAGAGAGAGAGAGAGAGAGAGAGAGAGAGAGAGAGAGAGAGAGAGAGAGAGAGAGAGAGAGAGAGAGAGAGAGAGAGAGAGAGAGAGAGAGAGAGAGAGAGAGAGAGAGAGAGAGAGAGAGAGAGAGAGAGAGAGAGAGAGAGAGAGAGAGAGAGAGAGAGAGAGAGAGAGAGAGAGAGAGAGAGAGAGAGAGAGAGAGAGAGAGAGAGAGAGAGAGAGAGAGAGAGAGAGAGAGAGAGAGAGAGAGAGAGAGAGAGAGAGAGAGAGAGAGAGAGAGAGAGAGAGAGAGAGAGAGAGAGAGAGAGAGAGAGAGAGAGAGAGAGAGAGAGAGAGAGAGAGAGAGAGAGAGAGAGAGAGAGAGAGAGAGAGAGAGAGAGAGAGAGAGAGAGAGAGAGAGAGAGAGAGAGAGAGAGAGAGAGAGAGAGAGAGAGAGAGAGAGAGAGAGAGAGAGAGAGAGAGAGAGAGAGAGAGAGAGAGAGAGAGAGAGAGAGAGAGAGAGAGAGAGAGAGAGAGAGAGAGAGAGAGAGAGAGAGAGAGAGAGAGAGAGAGAGAGAGAGAGAGAGAGAGAGAGAGAGAGAGAGAGAGAGAGAGAGAGAGAGAGAGAGAGAGAGAGAGAGAGAGAGAGAGAGAGAGAGAGAGAGAGAGAGAGAGAGAGAGAGAGAGAGAGAGAGAGAGAGAGACAGAAGTGCTGAACCAAAATACACAAGATTTTTTCCCTTCCAACTTCTTCCTTATCTATATTGCCTGTACCTGTGTACTCACACGGTTTTTGTGAACTAAATCCCCCAAAATTGCCCTCCACCATCACAATTTTCACTGAAATGTGTTTCATTGAAATGTAGTGGTTCCCCACTACACACTTGCTTTCCCCTCACCTAGACTTTTCTTGTTGATTTACTCCTACCGCCCATGGAGTAAACCTTAATGAGCTTGGGAAGTGTGTTACCCAAATTCAAGAGTTTGTGAAGTGATTCGTTGATTAGGAGAGAGTTGAAACTCTGGCTGGAAAATGCAAAGAAACACCTCACTGGCTCAGTCGTTTAGAGAGCTGGGCTTGTGGGAGCCACGATATTACATATGTGTATATCTATAGATGGATAGGAATACATATATATGGTTGTGTTTTTACTAACCAGAGTGCTCCAGATAGTGGTCTTTATTCTCCACTTGACATTGCAATGAGTCAACACAATTTGAGATTCCTTGTCTTTTAAGGCTTTTAGGCAGCATGAAGATCCCTGGCACTTTTAGTATCTCCCACGTATTGGCGCTATGAGAAGCTGTCACTTGCCTTGGGTTTTTCAGTCACTTTGGAGGTTGGTTCAGGTCCTTCATAATAGTATTTGTCCTGATGAAAATTCTATTAGTCAAGCAGAGCCACCCAAGCTTAAACCAAAATTCTGCAGGTTTAATGAGAGATAGGCTTAAAATTCATATGGTTCCATGGAGCTTCTCAGCTCTCTCAAGTAAGGAGTTTTGAAGAACACTCTGAGCTTTCATCAAAACACTGCATGTTCACTATGATGGAGAATCATTCTCTAATGTGTTAGAGCTCTTTCATGAAATGAGGCTTTAGGGTGTGGTACTGTGGGGATTGCAGCTATGCTGAGGTTTAAAAGACAAAACTGGAATATGATTAGTAAACACATTGGGCAGAAAAAAGCTAGATTCATATTGACTTATAGGTCATCGGCTGGCAGTACAATGGGAGGAAATATTTACTTGACACATATACTTTATGATCTTGGGGGAATTAGAGGAAATTCAATAAGAAAATGGCTGGAAACATCTAAAACCCTTATTTAAAAGACTTAAGCAAATTAGAGTCTTATCAGATTAAAAACCACTACAAATGTAAGAGCATTGTCTTCGGTGAAACGCTGTGGGGTCTGAGGAGATTCTCTTCCAAATCTCAGGGATAAAATGCGTCATTTAAGCACCAGATAATGAACAGAATGTAAATTAATTTAACCTTCTTTACCAACAGACTGCTGGTGTAATACGTATAATTTAGCGATAAGATTGCAGGACCTAATATAGCTGGATGTATGAGCCTCAGCTAATGAAGACCTGTCACATGGGAATGTGTTCTCCTCTGAGCAGGTGTGTGTATGCCTGGAATGGGGTGAACTAGGATAAAAGGTTAAAATCAGAAATGCTTATTTAAAGTTTACTATGAAGAAAGTTCCCCCTTGTAGCTAAATTCTTCTTAAAGTGGGTTGATACTTGTTTGGAGAAACGAAAGAATAACTCTCATTTGGTTCCTCCGACTGCTCTCAAGCACGGTTAAAATGGGAGAGGAGTTGGAGATAGATAGGGTTGGAGGGGCAGGTTGGGCAGGGCAAGGGAGAGACACATACGTTACAAACATTTTTGGTCTGTTTCATCCACTCTGTCCCAGACTGAATAAGTTTCCCAATCTTGTGAACAAGGACAAGGGGGGAGTTTTCTGAAGATACTTCATACTCGTGTTGCAAATCATTGACTGTAATGTCAAACAAATACACAGTCAGAGATGATAACACTAACTCCACAATAAAGCAATCGCCAGTGCAGAACCCAGGGGAGATTAGTTTGTGCTCTCCAGCTGACCTAAGCTGGAGGACAAAGGACTTTCAAAAATTATTTTAAATATGTTTGGATTTCTTTCTTCATTTTCTTTGGAAATTAAATTTCTCTGGAAATAGTGCTGTAAAGAGTTAAATGTCCCCAAAGGTGTTTTTTCCCCCCTTTGTTTTACATAAATGAATAAGGCTTCGCTTTTCCCAGCTGAGTGTTCTCCTAAGCTTTTACCCTTAGTTCATAGCCTACTGACTCTGCCTACTTGGATTTTAACAATTCAAGACAGCCTTGAGCTTCCTAGGAAAAGAAAATGACTTTAAAATTATCCTTGAAATTGGTTATTTGGCAACATTCTTAATTGTATGGAAACTCATTAAAGCATATTTTATATATAATTAGCTCAAGGCTGTTGATTCTACAAGCTTTATGGATTTCAACCTGATTGATAATAAAGTAAACAAGAGAGTCGAATTTAAAGCTAGCCTCTCTTCGGTTAGGACGAGCTTAATACAGTGTACAAGGAATTTGAAAGATCTAGGATATGTGTCTTAATCAACGTTAAGTAGAATGGATAAGCTTTCAGCATTTTGAAAATGCTGGGCTAGGGTTTCTATTCTATTGTGTGTTTTCTGTCTGGGGACTAATAAGCATTACAGAGAACGTGATCTGAGGCGACTTTTTATTCTTGTATAAATCCAGAGTGAACCACCAAACAGTTGTTCGTTTAAAGTCAAGGTAATTTTCTTTTGACGGGTCCATTTGCTTCTCGATTTCTAATTTATTAGCCTGGCTTCTCAGGGCTCTGTCTTTTTTTGCAATTAAAATAAAGCTTCTTCAGATTAGCGCAGCATTCACCTGACAGGCTGTTTGGAAAATTGGTGAGGTGATTTGTTGGTGTTTTTAATGTTTCTGGTTTTAAGTAGCATGTCTCCTTTCAATACAGGGGGAGGAAAACACCTCTGGATTGGAAATGGATGTAGTAAGGCACAAAAAGATGGGGTGGAGGGTGCCTTGTTGATCCATGTACCTTCCAGCCCTCGACCTTTCTGCTCCTTTCACCGAAGCCTTTTACTCCCAGCTTCATCCTTTCCACCTCCCCGCCCAAACAAAAAGCCGACAGTCTTTGGCTCGGCTGGAGCCTGCGGGTGTAGACTCAGTGGGCGCAGGGAGGTATTGGCTCGGCCCCGCACAGCTGATAGGTGCAGGCAGTACTGTCCCTCCGCCGCGGCTCTGGGCCTCCTGATTGGTGAGGAGCCACGTCACTCCAGCCCTGCGGAGCGTCTGGGAGGAGGCAGAGGCGGGAGAGTTGGGGAGGGCCTTGGCCGAGTGACGTCTCGGCACCAGGAAGCCCGCCTCTGGTTTTAAGATGTTAGGCCAACAGAGAAGCGCGGAGCCGCGGAGCCGGTCCGTCGCTGGCCCGGTTGCCGGGAGCTGAGTTGCGGCGAGGCCGGGCTCGAGCTCGACAACCCCTGGGGGGTGTGCGTGCGAGCGCTGCGGAGGGTGCGACCCGGGGCCCGCGCCGCCGCCGACGCCGTGACGGGGATCCAATATCAGCTACCTGTCCCTGTCACTCTTGACACTCCGCTGTCAGGGCTGCGCGCGGGGGGCGGGCGGAGCGCGCTCGGCGTTAGCGTTCCTTATTGGAGGGGTACTTGGGGGAGGGAGAAAGCGAAGAAAGGGGTCTTTGCCCACTCTCGTTTCGCTTTGGAGCTTTCAAGCCTGCTCCCCAAAGACGCTCAGAGCTGTGCCCTCCTGCCCACATCTGAATGGCTGCGTTTGCCCGTTGATTTTCGGCTGCCGGACCCCTTTCACTTGAGCCTTCCGAAGGAGACGGGGCGGCTCGGCTGGAGGACTCGGCGGGGGTGGTTGTGTTCCCTGGCTCTGCCCGCAGCTGCCACCACCGAGAACCTCCGCGCCTAGAGCGCAGCGCGGCGGCGGCCCAGGACACGTAGGGCGGCGCGCTCCTTCGTCCATGAACTGCATGAAAGGCCCGCTGCACTTAGAGCACGGAGCAGCAGGGACCAAGCTGTTGGCCACCTCCTCGTCCTCCTCCTGTCACCATCCCCAGCCGCTGGCTATGGCTTCGGTCTTAGCTCCAGGTCAGACCCGCGCTCTGGACTCCTCCAAGCACAGGCTGGAGGTGCACACCATCTCTGACACCTCCAGCCCCGAGGCCGCAGGTAAGGCGCTGCGCGGCCCTGTGGTACCCCCGCCCAGCCGCCCCGCATCGCTGGACCCTTCTCGCCCGTAAGGAAGTCAGACCCGGCTTGGGGAGGCGTGGTGGGAGTGGTCGTTCAGCCTGCTTCTCGAAGAACTTCTGTCCCTTTCGCTCTACCTCCACCGCCCGGCTGGGGTGGCGCGAACGGCGCGGGCCGTTCTGCCGTCTCCCTATTCCGATCCCGGCCCCCCTTCTGTTTCTTGGGTCACAAAAATCCCAGCATCTCCATCCGAGAATGTTCAGAGGCCGCTCCTCATCTCCCACCCGGGCCCTATTCTCCTCTCGGCTTTCAGCTTCCAAGAAGCTCCGCTTGTTAGAAAAGTATTTCTGAAACTATGTTTCAGAAGAAAAAAGAGGGCTTTTTAAAGGGCGGAGGAACTTGGGTGTCTGACCGAATCCCAAAGTCTACTTTTCTAGCCTTCTCAAACCGCATCGAAAGCGGAACTTTCTTCGAGAGGGGTCTGTACAACGCGCACGGGTGGGTGTCCCGGGAGATTTGGTGTGTCTGCAGAGGCGTTGGACTGCGCTTGAAAGCACAGGCTATAAAAATGAATGTGCCGCCGTCCCAGGGAGATAAACATGTAAATAAAACGTGCGGCGCCGGGGGAGGTGGGGGGAGGAGATGGGGCGCG
>NW_006441953.1:7914483-7916122 GCF_000325575.1 Pteropus alecto | reverse complement strand
GCGCTCCGCGCCGTGCTAGTGGCCGCTCACACACTCCTCCCCGCGGGCCACCCAGCTCTTTCCAGCTAGTGCCGCCGGGTCCAGTTGGAATTCCCGCGTTGCCAGTGGATATACTGACGGGAACCTTTGTGTGTTTCGTTTTCAGAGAAAGATAAGAGCCAGCAGGGAAAGAATGAGGACGTGGGTGCCGACGACCCGTCCAAGAAGAAGCGGCAGCGGCGGCAGCGGACTCACTTCACTAGCCAGCAGCTGCAGGAACTAGAGGCCACTTTCCAGAGGAACCGCTACCCGGACATGTCCACGCGCGAAGAAATCGCCGTGTGGACCAACCTTACGGAGGCCCGAGTCCGGGTAGGAGCCCGCGCGGAGCCTAAGAGGGCTAGGCGGGAGCGCGTTGTAGAGATGCAGGCAGTGTAGACGGGGAGGGAGAGTGAAAGGCAGCGCCGCCCCTGAGGGCGCGCGGGTGGGGTGCATTTTCAAAGGCAGAAGGCCTCACGGCGCCGCCAATCGCGAGGTTACAGCTCCCCCTTCCGAGGCCGGCCGCAGACGGGCGCAGGGACCCGGAGCGGCACCGGCTCACCGCCCGCCACCCAGTGCCCTCCCAAACTGGGCCGCGCGGCATTCCCCTGCACAGGGCATTGTGTTCCCGGCTTGCGGTCGCCAGGCGAGCGCTAGTAAAATCCCTTCCAGGCCATGAACCGAGAACAGACTCTAACCTGTGGGCCTTTAACGAGGAAAATCGGCCAGAAACACACAAGGGGTGTCCCACCCTAGGAAACTTTCGCGCCCGGCCTGGCCGCGGCCTTTTCTCGTCTCACCCTGCTTGCAAAGTCTTTTGTCGTTTTTCAGCCATTCAGGTCTCTCCCGCACCCTATCCCCTGGTTTTGTGGTCTTCGGAAATCATTTTAATATACGACTACTATCCCGCTAGTAGGAACAAAAAGAAAAAGACTTTTCGGGTTTGTTTATTTATCTTTTCTCAGATCGTTACACCCTTCCTCCCAGTTATAATAGTTTTATCAAAGAAAAGGCTTACCTTTGTAGCAAATCTGTACTTTATGGATTGGCAAAAATGAACTTAAACCATTTACCCAGTAGCAACATCCCGGTTTATGCTGGTTGGCGGAAAACTCCATAATTGTTAGATTCTGGAAGCAGAAACTACACATAGCAGGACTCGGAGGCTTTGCTGTAAAAAAAAAAACAAAACAAAATGCTCTGGATAGAAAAATAGAGCCCTCAGTCAGAGCAGAGAAAGCAGAAGAAAACATTGTAAAACAATAATGACGAAAAGAATAAGACCAAAATGCACTCTCAGAGCCGAAGAAACGAAGGCACTCTCTGGGTGGCATTTACGTAAGGTATGAGACTATGCTGATGGGAGAAGAGCCGGGATGAAGTTGGAAATGGTTTTAGTTTAACTGCGCCGAGCTAACGCTCCGGCCCGCCGGCGTGGTTTTGCGCAAGGTCAGTCTTTCAGTAGTTCTCCAGCGCAACAGGGGAACGGGCCTCGCACGTACTCCTCTCGCCTGGGCAAAGTTTAGACGGCCTAGGGTAGAAATGGCAAGTAATTAAAATAAAAACACTATCTGTGGGTTCTGTGGGATCCCTTGGAAAAGCACCCCCACCCCCCCCCCTC
>NW_006441953.1:7906544-7914451 GCF_000325575.1 Pteropus alecto | reverse complement strand
TCCCCTGCTGCCGCCGCGCCGGGCTCTCTCCCTCCCTCCCGCTACCTCCTCCAGGCCCGCGGCCGATCCGGCCAAGTGGGAGTGAGACGTGCTTTATATAGAAGTCGGGTGCAGAGAGGAAAGGGGCTAAAAAGGACATCAAGAATGAAAGGAAAAAGGGGGAAAAAGCGGATTAGGTGGCTGGGCCGGGCTGAGATGTGTAATGTGAAACATCACCGGTGTCAGCTCGGAAATCTCGGGCCAGGCCTCGCTCCAATACACAAAAGCCGCCGTCTGGAGCGACGGGCGGGCCCAATGTGGATTGAGAGCGAGGTTGCGGCGGGGCCACCGGACGCGGGTGGGGGCTGGCCAGGCTGGGTGGCCGCCAGCAAAGCCTAGCGACCGGACTGGGCCCAGCGGGAGCAGCGCGGGGCGCGCGAGCCTGGTCTGGGATGGGCGGAGGGTGAGAAGACGGGAAGCCAAGGGAGGGGGAGGCTGCTGAGCGACCTGTTTGGGGTTCCCGGAGATTTACGCGCCCACCTTGTGGAGTTTAATGAGCTGTCGGTGAGGTGGCCCTTTGCCTTTTACTTAGTTATTTTGTTAGGCGAAGAAGGGGGTCTCGGCCCGGCGTTTGTTGAAGGGGGACGCGTGTTCTCTAGAGTGGGAGGCGGCCGCGGAGATCCGAGAGGGGAGGGAGGAGCTGTGTGGGATAGAGAGCCTGCTCTGGTGGCCTCTCAGCCCCTAGTCCTCTACACTGAGTCTGTGGCTTTGGAATGGAAGCAGGTTTGCAAGGTGGCCGAAGAAGGGTTGGACGGAAAGCCCGCTAACCCGCGTTTATTTTGCAGTAAGTGTTTTTTGGACCCTGAGGAAGGCCTAGTTAGGGAACAAGCCGCCGCTGGCCGCCAGACGTTGAGCTGGGCTTTGTGGCCCGGTTCAGAGACTCAGCTTGCAGGCTGGAGCCTCAGGGCCTCCCTCGTTTGGTCTGGACTCCGGGCTAGTGACTGCGTGTGGGCTCCGGCTCCTGCTTAGGGCGCGCAGAGGTGCAGGGCTGGGGAAAACCGCGGCGAGGGGGTGTGTCAAAGAGAAGGCGGCCGCCGGTGCTCTCTGGGATCGAGGTTTTACTTATCCGATCTGTGGCATCTGTTTGCTCCCTGCCCTCCACCCCCAGGTTTGGTTCAAGAATCGCCGAGCCAAATGGAGAAAGCGGGAACGCAACCAACAGGCCGAGCTGTGCAAGAACGGCTTTGGGCCGCAGTTCAATGGGCTCATGCAGCCCTACGATGACATGTACCCTGGCTATTCGTACAACAACTGGGCCGCCAAGGGCCTCACATCGGCCTCCCTGTCCACCAAGAGCTTCCCTTTCTTCAACTCTATGAACGTCAACCCCCTGTCATCCCAAAGCATGTTCTCCCCACCCAACTCCATCTCGTCCATGAGCATGTCGTCCAGCATGGTGCCCTCAGCAGTGACCGGTGTCCCTGGCTCCAGCCTCAACAGCCTGAATAACTTGAACAACCTGAGCAGCCCGTCGCTGAATTCCGCGGTGCCGACGCCCGCCTGTCCTTACGCGCCGCCGACTCCTCCATACGTTTATAGGGACACGTGTAACTCGAGCCTGGCCAGCCTGAGACTGAAAGCAAAGCAGCACTCCAGCTTCGGCTACGCCAGCGTGCAGAACCCGGCGTCCAACCTGAGTGCTTGCCAGTACGCCGTGGACCGGCCGGTGTGAGCCGCGCCCAGAGCGCGGGGATCCTAGGACCGTGCCGAACGGGGCAACTCTGCCCTTGAAAGACTGGGAATTACGATGGAAGGTCGTGGGCACTAAAGAAAGGGAGAGAAAGAGGAAATAGAGAAAAGGAAACCACTGAATTAAAAAGGGAGCTCCTTTGATTTCAAAGGAATTTCCTCAATGTCTGACATCTTTCACTGAAAGTATTTCCAACAGTTGCAAGGACACACACAAATGTTTGACTGGATAATGACATTTTAACATTACTATAAGCTTGTTATTTTTTAAGTTTAGCATTGTTAACATTAAAATGACTGAAAGGATGTATATATATCGAAATGTCAAATTAATTTTATAAAAAGCAGTTGTTAGTAATATCACAACAGTGTTTTTAAAGGTTAGGCTTTAAAATAAAGCATGTTATACAGAAGCGATTAGGATTTTTCGCTTGCGAGCAAAGGAATGTATATACTAAATACCACACTGTATGTTTCTAACATATTATTATTATTATTAAAAAAGTGTGAATATCAGTTTTAGAATAGTTTCTCTGGTGGATGCAATGATGTTTCTGAAACTGCTATGTACAACCTACCCTGTGTATAACATTTCGTACAATATTGTTTTACTTTTCAGCAAATATGAGAAAAATGTGTTTTATTTCATGGGAGTAAAATATACTGCATACAAATTGGTCTGGATTCTTTCTGCCCTCCTCTGTCGCCTAGCCAGGGCTTCCCAGTCACTGCCTCCTAAACAAAGCAGTTCACTCTGCCTGACTAGTTAAAGCTACAAGGCAGCAATACTTATTTAAATTTTGTAGGAAAAAAATTATAGTCATCAGAAACAGAAAAGGAAAAAAAAAAAGGCACTCCCAGAAAAAAAGGGCTGCAAAGCCTGGTCTTGTCTCCCAGATTTTTCTTTGGCTTAAACCCAGAGGATTCCATTATTGCTAGCAAATAATATAAGAGAGAAAGAAGAAAGGAGAAAGAACTTTAGAAAGTTTGCCAGCTTGGATCCACACTCATTTACTTCTGGGGGAGGGGCGAGGGGAACCTGCACCTCCAGTAAATTGTTCTGGAGAAGTATGTGTGTATGCATGCATGTAGAGTTTATATTCATTTTCTCAAGAGGAATATATAATAAGTTTACAAGGAAACACCTCCAGTTCAAAATATTTAGGCCTCCACGTTTATCTTTCATGCTTAAGTAGAGAGATTCTTCATGTTATATTGCATTACTATTTCCAAATCCTTTTGAGACATTAAAAGAAACAAAGACAGTTTCTAATAACTACAGCCCTTTAGTTGCTCAAAGAGCCCAGGGGTTGAGAGGTTAGAGTGGAGTTTCCTGAGTCTTGTCGAGCAATATGTAGTTGAAGCAAAGGTCATGCTCTCCGTGTTTTGTTTTAAATAATATTGACCCATTAATTCTAAACCTGCTTGTTCCTGAAATTATACAGGATTATAGTTTGCAAACTACGGGACAATGAAGCAAATCAAGATGAATTACAGCACTGGCCCTCCCTCCCATCCTTTGACATCTAAACGCGGAATGAGGTCGGTGTGAGTGTTTAAAAGATCTTTAAACACTCGCTCTTCCATTGTCGATGGTTTCAGCTTTTTTGTAAATGTGGAATTTGATTTCGTAACAAATAGTAGCAAATACTACTTAGTCCCAAAGAATTAATCACCGTGGCGCTGGAGGGGGCGTGGCGTTGGTGGGGGAGAATAGAGTTCTGGGGTCTTGCTATCCTAGTCATAGCCTCCCCCTACCTCCCAAGTGGGCGAGGACAAACACCACCCTACGGAACCTGGAGCGAAAAGTAGCCGCCGGTTTTCTGGAACCGAGAAAACCTGTGTTTTTGCGCTTAGGTTTCTTTTATCTGACTGAAACTTTACCTATAAGCTTTTGGAGTTCAGACACTGTCTTTGTTCTGCCGCTGCCATTTAAAGAGATCGCAGATAATGTCCTCGATTTAAGATGAGTGCTCAAAGCACATTAACTTTCTTTCCTTTTTAAGCTCTGCCTCTAAACTGAGGAGAGATCACGCGTCAGTGAGGGGCAGATAAAGCCCTTTGGACGAGGGTCACCTCCGTCCTTGTTGTTCACTTGAGAGCACTGGAGAGGAAAACGGTCCCCAAGGGCGGACTTTGGCTTCTGGAGACGCGGGGCCCAGCCGCCCCAAGCCTCCACCTCGTGTGGGGGAGGGGCGGCGGGGGAGGGGCGGCGGGGACTGGGAGAGGGGATTGGGGACGGGGGCTGGAAGCGCTAATGAGACCCTCTGGAAGGATTTGGGTTCCCTGCTGGTTCTAGAGTGACGGGAGCACTGGGTACCGGAGGTGGGTCTCGGCCTAGTGTACTTTCTGAGGTAGAACTCTACTTCAGGGGAATAATCGATCTGCAGGAAATAAAAATTCGAGGTTTGGGAAGAGTTGCCACTCTTCGGTGCGGGCTGGGGGCGGAGACTCGGAACGGTTGAGAGGCCCTTTCTCGCACCTCAGCTCCTTTCCCTGGACTTCCAGAGGGAAGAATTACCCTCTTCACCCCCCTTCTCCCTACACCACCCCTGCTCGCCCCTTTCCGCACCTTCTTTTCTCTTCAAATGAGAAAGCCTAGTTCCTATGCCAGTGGAGTCGGTCCCCTCGCCCCTCCCGCTCCCAAGACTTCCCCCCTCCAGCCATCGCTACTGCCACCAACTCGGTTCCACTCAATCGATTTTTGCTGCATGTCAACACTTATTACCGGTGAGTGTGAGGGTAATTTTTCTCCTTCTCTAGGTCTCTTAATGATTTCTGAGCTAGTTGTGTATTAAAGTGCTTAAAGGAACCTTTAGATAATCTATAGCATGAACACCAAATCCTCCGCTTGGGATCGAAGATGGCGAGCATGAAGTCGGCCTGCAGCCCAGGCCCGGCTGGCCTCCGCCCTCCGCTGCCATCTCTGAGCGTCCAGAGGCTGGGGCCTGGGCAGGAACCCGCGAGACTAGTCGCGGTTAGGAGCTTCCCTCCCCTATACCACCACCACCTGTGACTCTCACCTTTTCTCCAGGCTGTCCTCGATTTTTAACCTTTTCAAAATTTCTAAGGCCCCCAAACTCTTCCTTCTATTACTGATTTCACATTGGTGAAGACCTGGGGGAAGGTGTAGAGAGCCCCACGTTTGTCCCAATTTCCTCCCAGTTCCTAAATCTGAGTTTTACTGTCCACAGCTTGATTAGAAATTTAATTTTTAAAAACTATTTGGCAGCCCAGGCAGTGCGGATGGCTTGATTAGCAGGCAAATCCTCCCCTTCGCCTCCCGGCCCTACTTTTTTTTCCCACTCCCACCCTCTTCCTGCGAGGTGCTGAAACCCGGGAGTCCTTGCAGGAGTGTAACAACAAAAATTAATGGGAAAAAATAAAAAGCATCTTAAAAGTCCCAGTATTCCTCGAAAGCCCCATAAATTAACCCTGTGAAGAGCGGCGAGCTCTTTTAAGACGTGTCTATAAAAACCTGGCGCGATCTCGACGGAGGATGACCCTCCCCCTCCCTCCCTCCCTCCCTCCCAATCCCTGTCGCGAATGTGTCCAAACAAAGGTCTGTCCTGCAATCCACATCCTAATCCACGGGCACCCTCGCCGCTGGGGTCCCCAGCCTCCCGCAGCCCACAGTCCACGCAGGGAGTCCCCGGCTCCCAGGCTCCCAATTTAATTTTTTTTTTTTTTTTTGAGAGAGAGACAGAGAGACAGAGAAGGGGTGGGAGGGGAGCTGGTGTAATCAGATCAGAGGGCTTTATAAATATAGAGTCCCTATTGATTGACTTATAAAACTCGGCAGGCTGCAGTTGATCTAAGCGCAGGGGAAAGAAGAAACGTGGCAGACTGAGGGAAGACAGGTCTCCAAGTAAACAGAAAAAAGTTCTTGTAGCAGATTTTCAGAAAGAAAAATTTTTAACTGTCCTTTCTCCCCAGCCTCATTAATCTGACAATTGCATTTTAACTGAACTTGAGAAAATAATTGAGGACGAGATTTAAAATAAAACAATGGGTTATGCAGAAACCCGATCGTAAACACATAACTAATTTACCTTTTCAGATTTTAGCAGAGGAAACCAGGGAAATTTTACTTTAATCTTAAAAAGTTTATTTATCACCCTTGCCCAACATCACAAGAAGAGAGGCTTTATCATTGTTGACTTTTTTACCTGAAAAGACAGAAACCAGAATTTATTGTTTGGGATGCATAACTTCATTCACTTCTGTGCTGAATATTTTATGCATTTTACATAAATGGTGATTTTAGATTTTGTTTGAGGATTAGAGAAGGCCTGTGAGAAATAAAATATCCCGTTGAAGATATATTTAATTCTACTTAATTATCTTTAAAAAAAAAATCATTGCTATTCCTCTTGTAACAACAATGCATTAACAGTTCAATGGCAGTTGTGGAAAACAGGAGATAATTTGAGGCTTAAGTTACTCAGCCAAGGAATGGCTTAAAGAATCATCTAAATTCATTTTTTATAACATTTAAAAAAATTTTAATGAATATATGATAAAGATTTGGGGCGGTGCATTTTTTTGTTCTTCTAGAAAGGCTAAGAGAAGGTCAGACTCATTGGGCCCTTCCTGAGCAGGGTGTGTGTCTACAGTGCCTGACTTTGATGGATCTTTCCAGACCTAGATCTCCTCTTCTTCCTGTAAAATGCTGGTGTCCTTCCCCCAGCTCTCTCTGTCTCTTTCTCCCCGTATCTTCTCCCTGCCCCGTTTCTTTACCCACACCAAACTTGCCCCACCCTCTTCTACCGAGTTAGTAAATGACCCACTGCTGCTGGAACCTGACGTACCCGGGCTGTGGCTTGCGGTGGCTGCTTAAGCCCCGTGACGCCTTCTACCAATACTCTTACGTTCACACGTGGCAAAGCCTTTCTGCTGTGCCGACAGTTTGCAGCATCGCGGGACTCCCTCGCACACTGTCCTGGGCAGAACCTTTAGCCTCGTCACCCTAGAAAGAGGAGACCTAGAACCGTCTCTGGTGTCTCTGAGAAGGCGATGAGGCAGCATATCGAATGTGAATTGGAACCCGGACTAGTGGCAACCCAGTTCTTGGACGTTTTTCCCTGTTCTGCTTGTGTCAACAGCCCCAACTCTACTTCTGTGGGCGGGTATCTGGGTAAGATTGCTGCACCCAGCTGAAGCTTGATGGCATTGTCTCGGTCCTCCCAAATGGACTGACAGGGCCTTCGGTGTCACTTCACATGGCTGCCTGCGTTTAGTTTCTCTGATTCGCCTCGCTGTGTACGAGCCTGGGGGCCGGGGGCTGATGAGCACATAGGTGGAGACCCTGCAGGTATTCTCCAGTGCCAAGGAAGGGGCTTTGCCTGCCAGAGCCCGAGGTCGCTTTGTTAGAAAATAATATCAAACAAAAGAAAATAAAATACAGCCCTTCTGCGAGTGCTGGGATGCGGGTGATATTCACTCACAGGGATCTACTGACCTCAGCGCCTCCAACCCCAGCTTAAAATCTGTGAAATAGTAGGAGCCACTCTTATCTGATGAGGCAGGGTCTTGTCTGTTTCTCTGACAGAGGGGGGGAAAAAAAATGCCGCCTGCAAGTGCTGAGCTGCAGCTCCTGGCGCGAAGCTGCCCTCCCCAGCTCGGAGCCTTGTTTCCTGATGCAGCTCGCCAGCCTGTCAACGGCCGAGCCCTGGGGGATGGCAATCTGGACAGCTGGCCAGGCTCTTTGGGACCCGTGGATTCCGCGGAGCCACCTGGCCCAGCTCTTAGAAGGACTCGAGGTGTCGCTGCTCTACCTGAACGTGCCCCAGGGCGCCTTCGCCTTGGGCCTCGCTGATCGCCTGAACCGTGGCTCAGGCACAGCCGTGTCCTGTCGTGGTCTGTTGACCAGAACGGCTGCTTTATCTTAATGTTCGTCTTTTGGCCGACGACCTGGGGAGAAGGATGGTGGCAAGATCTGCGGCCTCACACTGTCCTGACCGTTATTTCCAGAAGCACCTGGAGAAGCGGCGGCCCAGAGGCCACCCACGCACCTCCGGAGACCCCTCTCGGGTCTCGACACTGGTGTGGGCACGTCCCCCGGACAACCAAACCGGAACCTAATCTGCAGCTGTCGCCGCGCGCCCACCTCCCGCCCGCGTCCCAGCCCGCAGCCCGGGCGAGCACGGAAGCCCAGTCGCTGGGGCCGCCGGGAAGGC
>NW_006441953.1:7897902-7906142 GCF_000325575.1 Pteropus alecto | reverse complement strand
GAATCATTATCCGCTTGGGGGGTGGGGAGGAGGCCCTATAGCGAGCTCTGTACCCAGGGCTGCCCGGGCCATGTCCCAAACCCAATGCACCGACCCTCTGGCAGCCACTTCTAGGGACCGTTGGGCCGCCTGTTGCTGAGGTCGGGTGGGGCAGGAGGAATGGTGGTCATCGAACAAGCCTTTCTTCTCAAGTAGCCTGATGGGAAGGCCTTCTAACGCGAGTGAATCTCCTTTCCTTTCACCTTTGAGGTACACAGAAAGGTCTGAAAAGCTTTGTCTCTCACAAAGCTTAGTGGGAACAGCTGCAGTTCTAGGAGGAGATGCTGCCCAAAGGGTCGAGAACCCAGGCTGAGCAGCCGACTCCCGGGATCCGCCGCCAGCGTGGGCTCTCGGGCTGGGCCCTGGGTGGCAGGGCTAGGGTGGAGTGCCATAGGGAGCGGAGCTAGAGGGGAGGCGCGGTGGGAGGTGCAACGGGCGCTGGGCCTGGCCATGCCCAGGTCTGAGACCGCGCGCAAGCCCTGACTCCAGTCGCACCCCACCCTGTTCTCCTGGGTCCTGCTTCGTTCCACCCGGACCTGTTTCCTTAAGCATAAGTAACAGAAAGTTAACAAATCATACTTCAGCACTGATTTATGGGCTAGACCCAGGTGCCCAGGCAAGTATACAGAACCTAAAAAAGGTAACAGCTGGAGAAAGGATTCGAGACAGTGCACTCCCTGCGTTCTCGTGCCCTCATCAGGAAACAGCAACTCGGGGTGCTCAGCAAATCCCTGAATAGAAAGGTGATTCTGTTTCTGTATCTCTGTCTTTCTCCCCGTCTGACCCTCCCTTCCTCTCTCCCCTATTCAAGAAAAGAGACAAAGTAGATGCAAACCAGAGAAAGATGTGATGTTACATCAGGAATTTCCAACCAAGGAGCGGAACAGTTCTTGTACCTCTTAAGATTGGTTTATTGCTATACAAAATGGCTGCTTTGCTCAAAAGGCAGTGCCTGACTCATAATAACCTCAGTAAATATATTTTGAACAGGTAACACCCCTCCACCCAACACCACTTGGACTCTACCTATAACCTGTTCGTTGAAGCAGCATAATTTTTACTGAGAGCATTTACCCAAGTCTTTGTATTTAGGTGTGTGAGTAGGTGGCTGGTATGAACTCTGCATCATTCCATTTCTCTCACAGTCATATCTTAGCTTCTTCAGAGCCCATTGCTTCTCCTTCACAGCCTAGATTGTGATCATGAGAATGTCTGGCAGGGTTAGGAGGGTTGCCTCAGAAGCATGCTGGGAACCAGGTTTTTCTGAGACTCAGCAGGCATCAAGCCTGTGGTGAGAACTGTATATGTGTTTTGGTTGGACATTAATCATTTCCAGGAGAAATGACTTTGAGTTTAAGATATGGTTATAGCATGTTCATCTCTTCATGTAGTGTCACTGCTCTGACATCAGTGCACACAATATTCAATGTCATTTCCGTAGAGCAATACAGCCCATGTTGGTAATCACCCAACTTCGTGTTACCCTACTTCTCCAGGAAAAATAAAGTTGACTCAAAAGTTCTACCAGTTACCTCCTGAGAGAAATTAACACATAAAAGCAAATGAATTAAAAAGAGGTTTGAATCATACTCAGTTGATCTCCAGTGACTTAGACTCAGAGAAACATAGGTGGGGAAAGGGCATATACTTTTAAAAGTATGGGTGATTGGGGGAAGGGGTATTATAAAGGGTACTGCAGCGCTTGCTCAAACTCTCTTCTCCCAACCAAATTACCATGTTATCTGACACCCTCAATCTGTTTGTGTCCTGGGTAACAGACAGTTTGACCAAGAGGTCATCGTCTAGAGGGCTTGGGTGACTGCAAACAAGTTTGACAAGAAAGGAATCTGGGTGGGGTACCACTGTAGAGGTGGGGAGAGGATGAGACCACAGTGGCTGGAGCAGCCTGGCAACCCCAAATCTCTGCTGGACCCTGCATTCACACACAATGCCTTGTCAGAGAGCAGGGGATTAGGAAGAGCTGTCAACACAGCTTCATGAATGGGAGAAATTACATCTCTTTCCACATCCCTTTTCTTCCCCGCCTTCTTCATTTCCTCCTTTTCTCTTTGCCTTTCTGCCACCTCAGTAGGTTCTCCCCAGAATTCTGCCTGCTCCTCAGTTATCCTCTGCTTGTCTCATCTTTTGAATTAAGGCTTCAGATTGTTTTTAGTGTTTACTCTTCTGGATATGAAAAACTATTTTAGCCAATCTAGGGTCTACCTGTAAACTATTTGTATTCATAAATATGTAATGTTTGTATGAATAGCAAAGGTGTTAGGACCAATAATTAAAGTAAGTAATATCAGAATCAGTCTTTCAAAGCAACAGAGGGACCATGCCTATTCTTTAATAAAGTTCTACTGTACACTGGTATCCTAGGAGTGTCAGTGAGCACACCCCTTTCACCCCTTTCATAATGCCACATTACCGTTGGCATTATGAGTACCAAAGTGCTAAATCTCAGTTCAGTTTGCCGTTCTCAACTTGGAAGCTCCTCCTCCAAGTGAAACCACCGCTTGTGGACTTGCACACATTGTCAACTTTTTTCGTTCCAATAGAACGCAGATACAGTGCTGTGTAGAGATTATGTGCTAATGTGAGTTTCTTTCTGCATCCTTCCATAGAAAGGTACTTATTTTTCTTGTACTATATCTGATTGTTATTGGCCCAACAGTATTTTATGGTGAGTTTTCTTTCTTTAATGGTTAGAAAACACCTTCACTGTCATCCTGCAACTCATTCAAATTAGAACATGGTAGAAAGACGTCTTCTTCCACAGAAGAGCTGCCCTGTTTCTTCCCTCCTTTGATTCTTTTTCCTTTGTCACTTCTTTCAACAACTCTCTTTAGAGGTCATTCTAAATCTCACAACTCTTTTCTTTTGTACTTTGAAATTTTCATTTCTGAGCACTCATTGTTCTCATACCTGAAAACCACCTTTGTTCATGTTACTCCTTTGTCATCTACCATGTGGGATGTTTTAATAGGCATTAAGATTTGGGGGGTCATTTTCCTTTAAGCTTTTTGTGGGAGCCTGGAACAACATCTGGTAAATAGTATATGTTCAATAAATGCTTGTTGATCAAGCAGTGTAATTACAATCTTTGCTCACAAAAATCAAAGTTCAAAGACATTAAAATCAATTAAATTGGCATGACATAAATCTTAGATTAATTCTAATTAATTTCTAATCTTTTTATCAACAAATCAGACATGTAAAAGTATTCTGGAGCAGAAATTTTATCTTAATCTTTTTTATCATCATTTCCATAATCTTTACTGCATCAGAGCAGTTTTAGGGTGATGAATCATATCATTCATCATTTTTAGGATGATGATTAAGCTTCAGAAGATACTGGACAAATTTTAATGTATACATATACACACATATAAAGATTTAAAAATATATAGCTTGGGGAGTGTGTGTGGTGAGGAAGACAGAGAAAGGGGTGTGTGTGTGTATGTGTGTGTGTGTGTGTGTGTGTGTGTGTGTAGGGGACACATATATGACAGGAGTTTCCAGGTTACAATTGTCGGGACCAAGGTTTATTTTGCTAGGTAAAGATTATTATAATCTCCAATCCTCAAAATTATTTTACACTTTTAAAAATTTTAATATTTACAATATACAGTAAAATACAGTGCATCAAAATATACTATGAACAAAGTTGTTTTTATAGTTAGAGATAAGAAAACTCAAGAATGCTAGTCAACTCAAAAACCACCACAAAGAAGTATTAACCCAATCGGACTTTGATTAAAGTCATAGACCAAACAAATTATAATTATTTTTATTTCTGCTAATTGTTGACCAATAAGCCTCATATATTTTTTATTAATGTATTGGTGGCAAAATATTCCTTAGATCACCTACCCCATCAACTCCCACTTTCCAGCTGCTACCACAAACAATAAACACATGTCATCAGAAACAGTGAGAAGAGTGGCATTACCTTTGATGAGACTACTACAAAGTATTTAATAATTCTTATATATCAGAAAAAATGTTTTGCCTTACTATGCTAAAAAATGAACAAACAAATACATATATGAACAAACGAAAAAGTAAACGTGGACACTGGAGTGGTGGAGAGGTACAATGAAGTGGGTTTTGCAGTCCCATAGGGTTTTCAAAAAGAGCCCAGAGAAATCACTAGGCATCACCTTGCTGTTTCTTAGAAGGAACTCCAGGGAGGATAAGTTGGCTGAGGATTCAAAAAAATCAAGGGAGAAGATGATTGGAAACTTACAAAATGTGATAGAGAAGATAATATCTTTTGTTGGCTTAGGGACTATAACTGTCATTTAAAAAATTACCTACACCCCCAAAAACGATGGACCAATATTATTTTCACAACACTCAATATACTTTTACTATTATATTTTGACTTTATTTTATGTATGATCTTTTAAAAATATAACTATAAGTGATGCAGAAGACAATTTACTGAGTATTTTCTATGAGCCAGGCACTGTGCTAAGTGCTCTTCATATATTATCTCAATCAGTTCTCACAACAGCCCTATAGAGTAGCTACTGTTATTTTCATATTTGACTGATGAGAAAACCAATGCTCAGAAGTAATTTGCCTTAGGCTGCCTGGTTAATGAGTAGCAGAGTCAGGCCTAGCATAGGACTTAAATCATGCACAGTCTTAACAAGAGGTTTGTTCTCCCAACCACTAAACAAACTGCCACTGCAAAGTAATTGCTAGTCTTCTGTATCATTTTCTGCTGATATCATGAGAAAATGCTGTTCATAAAATAAAAGGAAAATATATTAAAAGTGCTTTGAAAATAATGTCGGCTAGTTAGTTTATGAGATGAAATGTTCAAAAAATTATTATATTGATTGAACCAAAGGTAAAGTACTCTTTCACATGTGTTTCAAGGCATATCTTTTAGACTAAAGCAGTAGCATAACTTCTTAAGGTATTTTGAAATGTGACATTTTAGAAATGATAGGAAAAGGAACAAACTCTTGCTGAGACTAAAGAAAGGATATGCATACACACATTTATCGGTTGGCATATAATCAAGTGATCTTTTTTGGTCTTGTATATTACGACTTGCTCCCCCCTCCCATTGTCCCTTTTCGAGGCTAACTCTAGATCTCAGCTTAGGCATCCCTACACTGGAAAAGGCCTCCCTGAACATCTCGGCATTGCATTAAGGGAAGGTGCCACTGCTGTGTGCTTCCATAGCCATACCAAAGCACATAACACACTTCGATGAACAGAACACTTTTGAAGATTATAGGCCAATTATTTTGTAGGATGTCTCAATGTGTGTGTGTATGTATGTGTGTGTGTGTGATATTTTCATGCGGTCAGATTCAGATTACATATCTTCTATGATGTTCGGGAACATCACAGAAGTGACACTGTGTCCTTAGGCACATGATGTCCAGTTATCTCATATTTGGTGATGTTACATTGATGACCTGATTAAGGTGGTTTCTGCTAGCTTCTCTATTGCTTTATTACACTTTTCCCTGTTGTAGTTAGCATTTCATAAGCAGCTTTATGGTGAGGAACTGAAGCGGATTCTCCAGCTCTTCAAATGACAGCAGCTCTGGACAACAGCTTGATTGCAACTTAAGTTGCTCCCAGATTCCTAACCCTCAAAACTGTATGAGAAAACAAATGTTTATTGTTTTAAGTTTTGGAGTAATTTGTTAAATTGCAGTAGAAAACTAATACACTATATATCTATTTCCTATCTTTCAAAAGGCTTTGTCACTTTTTATCTGTTATAGTCTCCCTTTTTCTTTGCACCAAGGGGTTTATCCCCACCTCTTTTTTACATTTATTTTAATAGCATTTGGGAGAAAATAGAGATAAGCAAATGTATTCAACGGATGTTTTTTACCACGAGTCTAAGGAAGTGAATCTTAAGCATAGATTTGAAGGAGGAAAAGGATAGGACGTAGCAGTATATGTAGGAAAAATATTTGAGACAGAAAAATATGATAAATGCTAAGAGTCAGGCAGAGAAAAACATTTATAGAACATAATAAGCAACTGAAAAAGATATTTTTATTTCATGTTTAATAAATCTAATTCTAATTTTAAAAGTATAATTTTGAGAATTATACATTAAGAAGGTTGCAGCATACCAGGCATCGCAGGCACCCACCCCGACTACAACTGGCCTGCCAAGAACACATCAAATGTACTTCTTTTGTCTGCTCAGCTCCACTGTCCTTCTTCCAGAAACAGCAGAGTTCTCCTTTTGCAGGAACTGCTCCTCTCCTCATTGAAACTGTGTTACTCTAGTGGAGACTGCCAATTATAGAACTGGTCTCTTTGTTCACGTGAGGAGATATTTGACCTAGGCTGGCCCTTTGGTCCTTTCCTGGGAATTTTAAAATGGGATTTAGAGAAGAAAAGTAGTCTTTTTCGAGGTGAAGAGATGAGATATCAAAAGCCTGCTCTTCTGGGAGGAAAGTTGCAGTCTCTAGTAAGATAGAAATCTGACTCAGAGAGAAGCACTGATGAGAGTTGGATGGAAAGAGAATCCTGGTAGTATCCCCATTCCTGTGATCCTTGAGATCCATTTAAACCTATGTCCTTCCTGAGATTTTGCTATTAAGTCAGTACAGTTCCTGTTTTCCTCAAAGTAGTTCAAATTGAGTTTCTGTTACTTGCAACCACAAGAATTCTTGCTTCAAAAATGTCCCTGTGGTAAGTCCAAGATGGCGGCATGGGAGCTCATTCCCTCTCAAGAACACATCATTTTAGAGAAGGCTGGAGAACAGTGCAAGCTCCCTGGAAGCTGAGAGGACTATCCAGAGGAACTGGTGAGCGCCACTGTTTATATTTCCCTTGCACTTGGATAGCAGACCGAAGCTCTATGCAGGTCCTGCGGGCAATCTGCAGGGCTGCTGCAGCATATCCCTAGACATCGCTCTCAGAACTAGATCCAGCAGAAAGAGGAGGGATCTATAGTGCATGTACACTCCAAGACTGATCAAGCAGATAGGCAGGACACTGCTGTATGTACCCATTGGGCTACACGTGAAAGTGGGGCTCCCTTGCCTGTTGAGAGTGCAAAATTAGCAATAAGCTGTGGTACTTCATGCAGAGCTGCCTGATCAGGAGAAAGTCTGAAGCTAGTAGAGCACTGCCATATTTACATACCAGGCAGCTCTGCCCACACTAGGCAACTCTATTGGGAGCATAAGGGCAAGCAAGCTTGCACACTTCCCTGCCTAGAACCTATTCCTGGCCAGGCAGCACACCAGGCTTGGCAGGCACCTACCCCAACTACAACTGGCCTGCCAAAACCATCAGCACACAGTCTCCACTTTTTAAGGCCACTTTTTAAGACAGGGAGAGATAGCTACTTCATCTAACTCATAGGAAGAAATAGAGAAAGTAAAAAAAAAAAAAGTGTGTGTGTGTGCGGAGGGTGGGGAGAGACAGAAGAATATGCCCTAAATAAAAACCTCTGAGAAAAAAACAACTGAAACAAATAAGAAATTTGCCTGATAAAAAATTCAAAGAAATGGTCATAAGGATGCTCAACAAATGAGACTAGAATAAAGGAAGTCAGAGAGAAATTCAACAAAGAGTTAGAAAATGTAAAAAAGAACCAATAAGAAATGAAGAATACAACAACTGAGTGAAGAATACATTAGAAGGCATCGATGGCAGATTAGTTAATATGGAAGATTTGTGACCTGAAAGACAAAATTGTAGAAATCACCCAATCAGAAAGCAAAATAAAAATAAATAAAAATTTAAAAAAAAAGACCTCTGGGATATCATCAAGTGCTCTAACATTCACATTTATTCAGGGATTCCAGAAAGAGAAGAGGAAGAAAAGGGCAGAAAGTATATTTCAAAAAATAAAAGCTGAAAACTTTCCTGATCTGGAGAAGAAACAGACATCCAGGTCCAGGAAACACAGAGAGTTCCAAACAAAAAATGAACCCAAACAAGCCCACACCAAGACATATTGTAGTTAAAATAGCAAAACTAAGGATAAAGAGATAATCTTGAAGGCAGCAAGAAGGAAGCAACAAATTACATACAAGGAAAATCCCAGAAGGCTATCAGTTGATTTCTCAGTAGCAACTGTGGGAGCCAGAAGAGAGTGACGGGAAATCTTTAAACTGATGAAAGGTAGAAACTTACAACCTGCAATCCTATATCCAACAAGGTTATCATTCAGCATTGAGGGAGAGATACAAGAG
>NW_006441953.1:7872728-7897311 GCF_000325575.1 Pteropus alecto | reverse complement strand
GGGTAAGGTGGGGAGAGACAGAAGAATATGCCCTAAATAAAAACCTCTGAGAAAAAAACAACTGAAACAAATAAGAAATTTGCCTGATAAAAAATTCAAAGAAATGGTCATAAGGATGCTCAACAAATGAGACTAGAATAAAGGAAGTCAGAGAGAAATTCAACAAAGAGTTAGAAAATGTAAAAAAGAACCAATAAGAAATGAATACAACAACTGAGTGAAGAATACATTAGAAGGCTGGCAGAGCAGATTAGTTAATATGGAAGATTTGTGACCTGAAAGACAAAATTGTAGAAATCACCCAATCAGAAAGCAAAATAAAAATAAATAAAAATAAAAAGACCTAGACCTCTGGGATATCATCAAGTGCTCTAACATTCACATTTATTCAGGGATTCCAGAAAGAGAAGAGGAAGAAAAGGGCAGAAAGTATATTTCAAAAAATAAAAGCTGAAAACTTTCCTGATCTGGAGAAGAAACAGACATCCAGGTCCAGGAAACACAGAGAGTTCCAAACAAAAAATGAACCCAAACAAGCCCACACCAAGACATATTGTAGTTAAAATAGCAAAACTAAGGATAAAGAGATAATCTTGAAGGCAGCAAGAAGGAAGCAACAAATTACATACAAGGAAAATCCCAGAAGGCTATCAGTTGATTTCTCAGTAGCAACTGTGGGAGCCAGAAGAGAGTGACAGGAAATCTTTAAACTGATGAAAGGTAGAAACTTACAACCTGCAATCCTATATCTAACAAGGTTATCATTCAGAATTGAAGGAGAGATACAAGAGTTTCCTAGACAAGCAAAAATCACCACTAAATCAGCTTTATAAGAAATGTTAGTCTTCTTTATGCAGAAGAGAAAAGGTTATAATCAAAGAAGAGGACATAACGAATGTGCATATCTATCAATCAAAGAAGAAGCTATAACAATGGTAAATGTCTATGCACTCAAGTACATAAAGCAAATATTTATGGACATAAAGATGGAAATTAACAGTACTACAATAGTAGCTGGGAATTTTAATATCTCACTTACCTCAATGGATATATTGTCCAGACAGAAAATTAATAAGGAAATAATGGCCTTAAATGCCATATTAAAACAGATTGACTTAAAATATATTTATAGAACTTTTTATCCTAAAATTGCAGATTACACATTTTTCTCAAGTGCACGTGGAAAATTTTCCAAGATAGGGGACATATTAGACCACAAAACAAGCCTCAACAAATTCAAGAAGATTGACATTATATCAAGCATATTTTCTGACCATAATGGCATGAAACTAGAAATCAACTACATGAAGAAAACTGGGGGAAAAAAAACCATAAATATATGGAGATTAAACAACATGCTTCCACACAACCAAAGAAGAAATCAAGTAGGAAATAAAAAACTACCCTGAGACCAATAAAAATGAAAATACAACTTAAAATTTATGGGATAGAACAAAAGTAGTTCTAAGAAAGTTTATAGCTATACAGGCCTACTTCAAGAAGCAGAAAAAAATCCTAAATAATCTAACTTTGCACCTAATAGAACTAGAAAAACAAAAACAAACAAATGAACAAACAAACAAATACAAATAAAACCCAAAGTAGAAGGAAGGAAATAATAAAGATCAGAGTGGAAATAAATGAAGACAAAAAATAATAGAAAAGATCAATAAAACTAAGAACTAGTTCTTTGAAATGATACATAAAGTTTACAAACCTCTAGCAAGACTCATCAAGAAAAAGAGAGAGCCCAAATAAATAAAATCAGAAATGAAAGACAAGAGAATGTAATTGATACCACAGAAACACAAGGGACCCTTAAAGAATATTATGAACAATTATACACCAACAAATTGAACAATCTAGAAAGAATGGATAAATTTCTAGAAACATACAACTTCCCAAGACTAAACCAGTACGAAACAGAGAATTTGAACAGTCTAATTACCAGCAATGGCATTGAGCAGTAATCAAAAAACTCCCAACAAACAAAAGTCCAGGACAAGATGGCTTCACAGTCAAATTCTGTCAAACATATAAAGAAAAATTAGCACTTATCCTTCTTAAACTATTCCAAAAACTCATTCTACAAGACCAGCATTACTCCGATACCAAAACCAGACAAAGACACTACAAAAGAGAGAGAGCGCGCATTACAGGTCAATATCCTTGATAAACATCAATGCAATAATTCTCAAAAAATACTAGCAAACCAAATTCAACAATACATGAAAAGGATGATACACCATGATCAAGTGGGATTTGTACTAGGGATGTAAGCATAGTTCAACATCCACGAAACAATTACTATGACTCATCGCATTAACAAAACCAAGAGTAAAAATCATATAAGCATCTTAATATATACAGGAAAAGCATTTGACAAAATTAAACATCCATTTTGATTAAAAAAAAAACTCTCAACTTAGTAGATGTAGAAGGAACTTACCTCAACATGATAAAGGCTACATATGACAAGGCCACAGCAAGCATCATACTCGATGGCAAAAAGCTGAAATCTTTCCTCAAAGATCAGAAACAATATGAGGATGCCCATTTTCACCACTACTTTTCAATATAGTATTGGAAGCAAATGAGATTTATTCCTGGGTTGCAAGGCTAGTCTAATATCTACAAATCATGATACACCACATAACGTGATACACCACATAAACAAAATGAAGGACAAAAATCACATAATCATATCAATAGATGTAGAACAAGCATTTTAAAAAATCAGCATCCATTTATAATAAATATTCTCAGCAAAGTGAGAACAGAGACCACATACCTCAACATAATAAATGTCAAATATGACAAACCCACAGCTAACATCATACTTAACAGGGAAAAGCTAAAAGTCTTTTCCTTAAGAACAGGAACAAGACGAGGATATCTACTTTCACCACTTTTATTCAATATAGTATTGGAAGTCCTAGCCACAGCAATCAGACAAGAAAAAATAAATTAAAGTCATTCAAATTGGAAATGAAGAAGTAAAAGTGTCACCATTTGCGGATGGCATAATACTATATATAGAAAACTCTAAAGAACCCACCAAAAAATTAACAAAATAAATAAATGAATTCAGTAAAGTAGCAAGACACAAAATTAATATACAAAAATTCATTAAATTTCTGTACATTAATAATGAATATTAGAATGCAAAATTAAGAAAATAATCTCATTTAAAATTGCATCAAAATGAATAAATTAGCCAAGGATGTGAAATACCTATACTCTGAAAACTATAAGACATTGGAAAAAGAAATTGAAGAAGACAGAAATAAATGGAAGGATATACCATGGTCATGTATCAGAAGGATTAATATTGTTAAAATGACTATACTATCCAGACAATCTACAGATTCAATGCAATTCCTATCAAAACACCAGTGACATTCCTCTCAGAACTAGAACAAATAATCCTAAAGCTTATATAAAATCACAAAAGAACATGAATAGCCAAAGCAATCTTGAGAAAGAAGAACAAGGCTGGAAGTACCATGCTTCCTGATTTCAAACAATATTACAAAGCTATAATAATCGACAGAGTATGGTACTGGCATAAAAACAGACACATAGATCAATGGAACAGAATAAAGAGTCCAGAAATAAACGCTCATGTATATGGTCAATTTTTCTATGACAAAGGAGGCAAGAATATACAATGGAGAAATAATAGTCTACTCAAAACGTGGTGTTAGGAAAACTGGACAGATATATGCAAAAAAAAAAAAAAAGAAAGAAATTGAGCCACTCTCTTACACCATATGCAAAAATAAACTCAAAATGGATTAAAGATTTAAATGTGAGGTCCGAAATCATAAAACATCTAGAAGAAAACATAGGTAGCAAACTATTTGACATCAGTCTTAGTAATATCTTTTTGGATATATCCCCTCAAGCAAGGGAAACAAAACAAAAATAAATAAATAAATAAATAAGATTTTCACAAAGTAAAAACTTCTGTACAGAGAAGGAAACCACTGACAAAACAGAAAGACAATCTAGCAAATGGGAGAATATATTTGCAAATAATATTTTCAATTAAAGGTTGATATCCAAAATGTATAAAGAACTCATACAATTCAATAACAAAAAATAAACAATTGAATCAAAAATAAACAAGACATAAAGAGACCTTTCCAAAGAAGACATACAGATGTCCAACAGACATATGAAAAGATGCTCAGCATCACTAATCATCAGAGGAATACAGGTCAAAATCACAATAATATACTATCTTACACCAGTCAGAATAGCTATTATCAAAAAATCAACAAATAACACATGTTAGTGAGGATATGGAGAAAAGGGAATCCTTGTACACTCTTGATAGGACTGTAAATTGATGTAGTTACTATGAAAAACAGTATTAAGATCCCTCCAAATACCAAAAATAAATCTATCTTATAACCCAGCAATTCTACTTCCGGATATTTATCCAAAAACAAAAACACTAATTTGAAAAGATTTATGAACCCCAATATTCATTGCATCATTATTTGCAGCCAAGATATGGAAGCAACCTAGGTGTCCATAAGTGGATAAATGGATAAAAAAGATGTGATTATATATGCACATACACATACACATACCCCATATGTATATATATGCACGTATATATATACTCACACTCCATATATATATTTATGTACTATACACACACACGCACGCGCGCACGCGCGCACACACACACACACACACACACACACACACCATGGAACAATACTCAGCAATAAAAAAGAATGAAATATTGTCATTTGCAGCAACATGGATGGACCTAGAGGGTGTTATGCTAAGTGAAATAAGTCAGGTGGAGAAAGGCAAATACCATATGGTTTCACTTACATATGGAATCTAAAAAACAAAACAAAACAAAAACAGACTCATAGAAACAGAGATTAAACTGGTGGCCACCAGAAGGGAGGGCTGTGGGGGATGGGTAAAAAAGGTGAAGGGGAATGTATTCAATATTGTGACAAGTTTGCATGGTGACAGACGATTACTAGACCTAGTGTGGTGACCACATTTAAAGTATATAAATGTCTAATCACTATATTGTACACTTAAAACTATTATATTATGGTATACCAAATATACTTACTTAAATTTAAAAAAAAAGTGTCCCCTCCCCCACCTTCATACTCTTCTCCTCTGGGGAGAGCAACAGAAAGTGCATTTGGAGCCATGATTTGAGATAATCTTTTGGGATCCTTAGATGCTTCAGTATAAGTCGAAAAATATCTTCTAGTGGCCCTCTGCTAACATTGCCTGGGAAGTACTGAGGCGGTGAAGGCGAGTTGTGTACATAAATACACACACACACCCACACGCACCTGTTAAGCTCTCTTTTTTTGCCAACACAATAATATTTATTGAAGGTCTATTATATTTCAGGCACTTTCACAAACATCTGTCCTGCATTAGTCCAAGAAACTAGATTTTCATACTGTTCTTAATTATAGATGATATACTTTTAAGATAAAAGATATTAAATATTCGTCTTTATGAAATAGGAAAGTTATGAGTAAAGACTCATTCTTTGCACCTTTCCATACCTTCTCCAGGTTTAACTGTCGTAACAAAATATTGCTGTCGTAATAAAAGTTTATTCCAAGAAACTTGAAATAAAATTTCAAATGAAAATGCTATTTTAGTACTATTTGAATGACTTGTTGCTAAAGACATTTTGAGGAAGATTATAAAACATGAACAAAAAAATCCAAATCGAACTATAATTAAATAGCGTGACTTGCCTTGAAATCCTAGCTTTATTCATATAAGTTTGTGTCCTCCAAAGAAACTGACTGAAACAAGTCAGCCCAAAGCTATACAAACAGACTTAAGTTGGGGAGAGCTGCCATGATAAAGGCCTTAATTCCACCTTTGATTGTTACTTTGAAACTTGGACAAGTAGTGTTTGTCCAGTAATTTCTCATGTGTTTTTTTTTCCTCCCTTGGTCTTCCACAGGGAAAATAGTTACAACAGCTTAGAGCTCTCTTCTGAAGAAATTTCCACACTGGCAAAGGCACCAACTTTTCCCTTTCCTAGTGGGTGGTCTGACACAGAAACTCCCCAGTGAATGAGAATCTGGAGCCTGGCTGGGCCTTCCATTAGCTGCAGTATTTAAACATTTTTATATGTAATTTAAGATGTGAACTGTTCGAATTTAAAAAAGGTAATTAGATTTTTTTTCCATTAGAAAATTGTAAGGAATTTCCAGCATATTCTGTAGAGTTAAGACTGTAAGTTTATGTCAAAAATTAAATTTCTTCTTGCTTACTTTTAAAAAATGTAGTATCTGGAATCCTTATTTTGCTCTTCCATTTTTATCCTATCTTCTATACCTTCCTGTTTTTCCTTAATTGTTAAATACACGTTTATTTAAAATGTGATCCATGTTTTTACTTCTAAATCATTTATTTAATAAAAAGTTATTGAACATTGTTGCAAGACTCTGTGCTAAGAACACTAGAGGATAAAAAGAGAATAATAATTCATTAAGATAAGTTTTTTTATACCCAACACCTCATTGAATTATGACAACAAGTCTATGAAATAGATACTGCTTTCCCATTTTACAGATGAGGACACTGAGGTGCCAAGAGATTTTTTAATTTACCCAATATCATCTAACTAGAAACTGGTAATGTTTAATTCAAAACTGGGGCCGTTTGACATTCAAAGGTTTTTCTCTTAATACGTGATGCTGTGTTCCTACTCACCACTCCCAAACCAATGTACAATACTTACCTAACTCATTTCATGATGATTCCAATTCAGAAACAACTACCTTTAAGTAAAGAAGATGGAATAATACAACCAGTGTTCTCAGGAAGCTTAAAACATAAAAAAAAAAAGAGAGAGAGAGAGAGAGATTAAGTCATGTAGGCATATAACTGAAACCTAAGTTAGACTTGAGTGCCTGAGGAGTGGTAGAAGTACCTTGGACGCCCAGAAAAAAAGAGAATACTTCTGGCTAGGAGGATAAGATGTCATATTTGAGAGGTTTTTGGTTTTTTTCGTTTTTGTTTTTTGTGGGGTTTTTTTTGCTTTGAAAGATGAGCAGGGTTTAAATAGAAGTGGAGGGAGAACATTTTAGGCAGAGGAAAAAGTACAACAGAGACTCAATGGTAGATGTGGGATGAGTTTGGTGAAATGAGAATAATCCAGTGTGGAAAAGTAGCGGAAGATAAGGTTAGAAAGCTGAATTGTAACTAGACTGTGGCAAACATTGAAAGCTAGACTAAGAAGTTTGGAGTTCATTGCATAGGCTCTGAGTGGATAAAAGAAAGATTTCGAGCCATATAATGAATGGATATATGCTGTGCTATAGCAAGTCCATGTGGGTAAGGATGTGTAACCGAATTGAAACATGAAGTAAAATAAAAAGTTTAAAATGGAGTATAGTTGAAAGAAAAGAGGATATAGGGCTGAGAATGATTGTCAAAAGACTATATTGGGTGAAAGGGTTTATGAGAAGAAGATATTCAGATAAACTTCAAATTTTTGAGTTTATGTGACTGACTGATGCAGCTATTAACCAAAACAGGGAAATACCAGTCATTTGAAGACTTTCTTAATTGGGTGAACAGGAAAAGGAATCATGGCAAAGCAAATAGTGAGAAATATAGTTTTCGAATCCCAACATTAGGAAGTCCAAATTTTCCTGGTAGAGACTTCACCTACTGACATATTCAACCAAGACTGATCTTATTAAGAAGTCAAGCTGAAGGCAATTTATTATGGTTTGTAAGGCAGCCAAAAGCTTGCCCCAAATTTTTCATGTATTTGTCAACCGTATCAGATAATCCACACCATTAGGTCCCTAATACGGATTCAGGCATTGACAACAAAAGGTCCCTAAATGTTATTAGATTGTTTAACTTCTTCCTAATTAAAATAAATCAAATTTTGATTAGATAGATGAAGATTATAAAGGATTTCCATCTTGGAACACTGGGGAAAGATTCAGTAGGGTGCCAGTACAAGCAAGAAGAATTAGATACCAAAAAAGTTGGGGGAGGGCATTCATAATCTGTCAATAAATTATTAACTTATTCACTAATTTAAAAATATTTTTTAAGGATTTACTGGGCATAGGGCATCTTGCTAAGTCCAATGGGAGAAAACAACAATGACAAAAATATTGTTTCTATTCATAAGGAATTTAGTAGGCAAAGGATAAGGAATTTATCTTGCCTCATAATTTTGCCAAAGGCTGGTGTTTTGTGTACAGCCCTAGCAATTAAGTTATATGTTTCAGGTTATGGTTATTCTATTCCTAACCGACCATTGTATGTTTGGTGTGGGGGTGGGAGGGCAGATATCTTATTTCTTTAGTTCACGGGTCTGCAGATCACAGAACTATTCTAAGGAGCTGTGCTCAAGGAACCACATCCAGAAAGCCTCATTCACATCTGAGCCTCGTTGAGGATTCTAGACTTTGAGATTATGTCGTAATGGGATGAGACTTTTGGTGGCCTTCAGAAGGTGTAAGTATACTTTACATGTGGGAAAGAGGTTAGTCATAAATAGAGCATGGACTCTAGTGCTAGCCTCCAACATGGCCCCTAAATAATCTCTGCTTCCTGGTATTCATGTCCCTGTGTAGTCTCCAGGATAGATAGGGCTGACCTCTGTAACCAACGGTATATTATGGGAATGGCAATGTGTGGCTTCCAAGATGGAAACATAGAAGATATTGTGGCTTCTGCCTTGCTCTTAGATCCCTCACTCTTGGGGAAGTCAGATGTCACGTCATGATAAAAGGATACTCAAGCAGCCTTCAGGACAGGTCAGTATCGTAAGGAAGTGAGCCAGCATGAACTTGATGGCCATATAAGTGAGCCATCTCAGGCGCAGATCTTCCTGCCTCAGCTGAGCTTTTAAAGAATAGTGGCCCTAGCTGAGATTTTAACTGTAAACTCATGAGAGACACTGAACCAGAATCACCCAGCTAAGCCGCTCCCAAATTCTTGAGTCACAGAAATTGTGTAAGATAGTACATATTTGTTGTTTTCAGTCACTAAGTTTGGGGAAATTTTTTGTGCAGCAACAGATAACTAACACTGTAAATTACAACCTCAGTATAAGGCAATAGTATGAAATGACTACTTAAAAATGTTACATGTTTTTTTGACTGCATCAGCCGAATAAAGGTTCTATATTAACTATGGTAATAGCCCACTTCTAAACTTACATCAATTTAAGATATTGTATATAGTGTGGGTCATATACTTTGAAAGACATTGGCAAAGACATTGAGAGCACTAAAGAACAATCAGGATAGTGAAGACTTAACAAAATATAACGTGAAGAGTGCATGAGAGCAACTGGTAATGTTTAACCTCGAGTAGACTTAGGGGTGACATGGCATCTGTACATGTGTTTAAAAAAGTAGCACGAGAAAGGTGCATCCTATATATCCCATGTTCTTTAAAAGAGGAGAACAAAACGAGAACAAAAGCTTAATAAAAGTTATTAGAATGATTTATAAGATTTAAAGTCAACTTGCATATCACAAAGAACAAAAAAGGTAAGCATAAATCATTTGCTCCACTGGGAATCATTTCATTATCTATTGTTTGAAGTTCATCTAGAGGGTCCATTATGTGCCATACATGTAAGTGTTAAGCTTTCGATCAGCTAAGCAAAGTCATATAATTGTTGATGACAGAGTTGGAAAAATAACTGACTATTCTTAACTCTTAATTCTCAAGGTAATACAATTTTGGGAGTCTCTTAGAGATATATTATTTTTTCTTAAATAATAAAGTAAAATTACACGGAAGGTGAATTGATGTCCTCATCCTCAAAAATAACTTAGGAATTATTATTAGGATAATATTTTCAATTATAAAAACAATAATATATCTGCAACACTTTATATATTAGATAATTTTGTTTAATGCAATAATATTTCTTTAAACAGAAATGTGGAAAACAAAACCATAGTCTTTTACCAATTATCTCTGAAGTTATAAAAGAATCTTTTCTCAGTTTTACCATCTATAAATTAATATTTATGTAGAGCATATATGAAAGTCATGCAAACATTGATCTGTTATCTATTGTACATTGAAGGTGAAGATCTTGATAAGCATGAACTATTTTTTAAAAATATTTTCACTTTTCAAATTATGACAGTAATTGTACTTTCACTGTAATAATGTCAACTGTAAGTGCGAAGTAAACATTTTTTTTTTTTCACATTACACAGGCTCAGGGTTCTGAACTCTTACCCGGGAATTTTAAAGCCCATTCTTAAATTGCTTTCTTAGAAAAACATTATGTTCAAGAACTTTTCTTATCATTGCTCCCTCAGACTAAGCCTCCCAAATTATTTTTCTATTATCATTATTTTTATTTTATATTATCAGTACAGATAAAGTAGAAAAATATATAAGGCAAAGTATTCATGAATGCATCAACAGTCAAACAAAGATACTTGCCTTTCAAGTATCCTTAGTTCATATGCCAAGATTATCAGATTGTAGTTCAAAGTTCTTAAATTCTTTGCTTTATAACTGAGGAAGAATGTCTGCTTTTTTCACTTCTTACAAAATATGTTCCTAGCCTATGAGCCTCCACCAGTCCCTGGGATCAACCAGGATTAACATTTATAAACTGCAAATACACAAAAAGCCAAAGGCCAAGGCTTTCCAAATAGGTATAAATTTGTTTTCCTTATGGTGGTAAAGTGAGGTAATCTTAATTATCATTAAGGAGAATGGAGAACACTCATTTTCAACATATATTACAATTAAATTCAGTTTCTTTAAAAACTGAATTGGTCTGGGTTTAGAATCTGGCAAACTTCTGATAATGATAAGGAGTACCCACTTTTCATATTGGATGGCTATTTATGTGTGACAATGTTAAATATTTAAAATACTAAAAAATTAATGTATTTAGTTTCCTTCTCAGAAAGGCTTAGGGCTTTTAAATTCTAAAGCCACTGTTAGACTAACTGCGTTTAAAGATTTAGTTATAAGGATATTATAGCATAAACTAAATAAAACATTGCCAGAATATCTTTTAATATAGAGTACATTTTTTTTATTGTTATGTACTTATCTTCTATGACAGGAGCTAAAATCATATAATTTTTAAAAAATAAAATTTTAACTGTAGAATGAATTTTTATTTCTTCAACTGTTTCTACAAATTATATGCCATATCAAAATATCTAATTGTTATTGTTAGGTAGAATATTTATGAAAGTTTAATACTCTTTTTCTTTAAGTCATAGTTTAAAGTGGGTTTTTCACAGTGTTTGACTTCAAAGAAAATTAATCATCCTCACATTGTATAATCCTTAGCATTAATATATTTCAATTATGCTTCTTCTTTTGTGGCTCTGGTATTTAATTCATAGAATAACATTTGAAATGACACAGTGCAACAAGGAATATGCAGCTTCATATCTTAGAATACAATTTCATAGATGCTTGGACACATTATTATAGTTTATAAAAGTCTATGGTTAATTAAGTACTTGATAACACTGTAGAAATACATACTATTTTAGATGGTGTAATAGGAAAGGAGAGATTCAGTGTGGAATACACTGACCATTACTGGGGAGTCGCCTATCCTTTTTCTTCATTTTTAAGTGAACACAAGATCAAAACAATAAATTCAATAACGCAAATATTCAGACTGCATTCTTTTGAGAAGTACTTTAGGGAAAAGAGTTTGGAGAATGCAGTTTGGAGAACATCTGGTGCATCAACATCTAAATAAATAGTAGTAAATACTTGATTTAGAGCTGCCGGAATTGATAATTTATATTCTAAACATGTCTCATGTATTGGAAGATTCTAAAACTTTTCCTTAAACTCTGAGCTGGTTTCCCAGTGTTTAAAAATAAAAGTAGAAATGTCCCTCTTTTTAAGTAAAGGATTTGAGAAAGCTTTTTAAATATATAGGTTTTTTTTTAAGTAATTAAATTAGGAAAATTTTTATTTTAAAAAGATCATGAAATTGTGAGCTAAAATGGACCTTATTTATCTTTATACCCTCAGATCCTAACAGTATCCAGCATCAGGTAGAAATTCACTAAATATGTATTAAATGAATTATTTCACAAATAAACTATAATTTAAAATGTAGCATCTTTGGTATTATTAAATTTGGGATTAATTCAATGATAACACTCAAAGTTTATTTTGTCTTTGAGGGCCAAATATATAGCATAAAACATTAACATTTAACAAGTGATCAAAACTTAATATAATTAGGCATACTTGTATAAATACTTTTTATTAATTTCATAGTAATTTTTGCTTAAAAATATTTTTCTAAGATCTCAAGCATTAAATATGTCAAACAGGATGCAAATCTAAATGAATTGAGGTTATTCACCAACAGCTAAAAAAGAAAAATGTATAGTAGAAATGTGAATAGGTCTGAACATCTGTCACTTATGTTACTAACTAGAATAAGTATCTTTATTCAATTGAATCTGGAGTTTATTTGCATTTATATCAGACACTGGGAATCTAGCTATTGTTACTGTGATTGTTGCTCAACTTTTAATGGATTACATGCTGTGCCAATTTTAGTAGGCAGTGATTTTTTTTGTCTAAAAGTACAAATGTGTGAAAATTAAAACAAAATGGAAATGCTGATAGATCTTCAGCTTGAGTATTACTACCTTGGACTTATTCTATCCTTTGTTTTCAAGCTTTCTTTTATCCTCAAATGCTTTAAAGAAAACCTCTAAACAAATCTTGAAATAACAGTACATCTTTACTGAGATCTCTCTCATGTATTCTGCATATTTTTACTCCCAAATTATGTTAAATATCCAGATCCACGGACTACTAAATATATAGAGCTAAGTACGGTAATACTAATTTACTAAACAGAATTGCTCCCTCTAGTGAATTCACAATATTACTTCACTTTTTGGCACTGCTGCACTAAGTAATTTAATAAAGAACATAAATGATGATGACTCTTAGGTTGATGATAGTGGTCTGGCTTACTTTTGTGATATTACATTTTAATGTTTTCTGTGCTTGAATATACAGAAGTTTCTAATGATTGGTAAGAGCTGCTTGCTGAATATTTTAGAACACTACATTGAAAAAGTAATTAATTTCTAAAACTCTTCAGATTACTTTTGAAACCCATTTGGTACCATGTTATTTTGAGGGCTATCGTCATGTCGACATTAGCAAAGTAAAGTGGGCTGATTAAAGCAATTCTCCTAATAATTAAAAGTGTTATGGTGGAAATAAGTTTAACTGTAAATCTAATTCTTTGCTCTGGTTGTCATATACCTCAGAAGAATCAGACATTATTAATCTTACTTCTCTTTTCTGGTCAGAAATGCTATGCAACAATGATACAGATATAAAAATATTTCGAATTCTTTGGAGTTTTATTTAAATTTCTATTACAATACCTGAATATAATGTAAAATACTGGGGCTGCTGTGAAAACAAGAGCATGATTTAGTTCTCAATTGTTAATGCAGACCTGGCCTTAACTCATTTTAAATCGCAGAAAGAGAAATTAAAATTGGGAAGTTGTACAGGTGATTACATTTATACAACTGATTAATTTAAATATAGCAATAATAACGGGCAAAACAAAACGAAATCAATCAGGAGACTCACTCTTTCTTCAAAGCAAGATTCCATTTTCTGTGAAATTTAAATTATCTGGATAATTATTTCTGTACTCAACCACCGTGCCTGAATAGGCAAAGCCTTTTTTACAATGCAATCTCAGTGAATATAGCAGATGGCATGGGTTACCAATCTCATCAAGTTATTGTTTTTCTATATCAATAATAATAGAGCAACTCCACCTTCCAAATGCTCAGCAAATACTAATTCATCATTGCAGCACTCGTGAGGAGGTAGGAAATTTTAATAAACATAATAAAATACAGCCTAGATTAACTTATTTGAAAGCACCTGTGAAAGAGAAACAAAAAAATTAAATGATTATATTAATTATGTGAAAGAAGGTAATATTGTTTTATGATTCACTCGCCCTTGGAAGTAAGTTCAGGAGAAACTCGTGGGACTAAGGGGCCTGCCAAGGTTTAAAAATTGTTTCCACCCTCCTTTCTCAAGTGAAGGAACAATTAGCAATATTTCCATGGAGACGTGACTAAGTCCAGGCAAGGGACAGCGTGCTGGCACATCCCCCGCCAACCGGCCTCCCAGGGTCCTTGCGCCGCTCCTCGCACACCCGCGCGTCCGCAGCTCCACTCGGCCGCTCCGGGGTCCACGTGCTGGGATCCCGGGCCGGAGCCCAGTCAGGTCCTGCTCCCGGTTCCCGTCACCTCTACGCCTGTCCTGAGGCTGCTTCCTTCCCCTCCAAGACCGATTGCGCCATTTAGACTGAGAAACTCGGCGCTCCTTCTCTGGGCCTGTCTGGGTGCTTCGCTGGCTCCTGGTTCGGAGGCGGAGCGCGCTCTGACCTGGAGAAGACGGACAGGAGCAGGAGGCCGCACCCTGTGCGGAGGCGGGCTGGGGGCTACTGGGCTATAGGGGCGGTCCTGGCGGGCGGAGGCGCCACTCCAGCCAGGCATCCGAGGAAGAAGCGGATCAGGCCATACTCTGAGGCTCCAGAGAACAGGGAAGGGTGGTCACACACCGGGAAGGCGCGCCAGGTTTGCGCACTCACCATTCCACACGTTCCCAAATGGTGGCGCCTGATTAAAAGTCGAGGGTCAGACGAGGATCTGTGAAACTACGTGCGTAGTCTCCCTCTGGGAGTGATTTGTGTCTTACCCTGGAGTTCCCTAGTTTATGTCACAGGTCTCAGCGACTTTTGCCAAGTCCTTAGCACTTCCGTTTGTGGAAACTTTAAAAAAACATCTGCCCCTGGATATTCATAGAGCTTCTTTAGATGGCGTGTGGTGTGGGCATCGTTTGTACCATAGCAGCAGAGCTGTCATTATAGGCAAACCTTACAACCCAGCAGCACTCAAGTTTTATCCACAGGTAACATCAATGTCCTTGTAGCAATAATTGACTAATTAAATAGATGAATAATTATGTATTCATCTTTAATTTCATAAACGGTTAGAAACCCAGAGTTTGGATGAGTATACTATAGTTTAAAGGAAGGAGAAACACAGGGGCATAAAGCAAAATATTTATTTGGTATATTCCCAGCCTTTCTCCGGCACTGTTGGAGAAATGAACCCCTTTTGAAAAGATAAAATGAGATTCAGGTAAACTCACTATATCTCAGGTGGAGGAGATATTTCTAGGATGGAGGAGATATTTCTACTTTCCTCACAATATTTTTACTTTTGGTCACTCATTCAGAGAGAAAGAAAAACCTAAGTGAGAACTAGACTTCATCAAACCTATCTCTCTTCATTTAGGTTTTGGTCGGTTTATTCCTTATAATAAAATACTCACCCCCCACCCCATTCAGGTAATAGCTCATTCTCTGTCTATAAAGAATTTGAGGTGGTTTTAAAACTATACATATTAAAAAGAATACAAATAAAATATAAGTATTATGAAAGCACTTTAGGTGTGGTGAAATTATGCATAATTACTAAAGCCGGTTAGTAAATTTGGCTCTGAGTTTCTTTAGATAAAATATACTTTCTTCTCAGAGCAAATACAGTCACGAGCCACTTAATGAGAGGGATATGTTCTGAGAAATTCTTTGTTAGGCGATTGTATCATTGCAGAAACATCATAGAGTGCACGTACACAACCTAGACGGTACAGCCTGCTACACACCTGGGCTATAAGATGTAGTCTATTGCTCTTAGGCTACAAACCTGTACAGGACATTACTGTACTGAATATTGTAGGCAACTGTAACACAATGGTAAGTACTTGGGTAGTCTATTGCTCTTAGGCTACAAACCTGTACAGGATATTACTGTACTGAATATTGTAGGCAACTGTAACATAATGGTAAGTATTTGGGTATCTAAACATATCTAGACATAGAAAAGGTATAGTAAAAATACAGTATAAAGATGAAAAACAGTACACCTATACAGGGGGTGAATGGAGCCTGCAGGACTGGAAGTTGCTTTGGGTGGGTCACTGAGTGAGTGGTGAGTGAATGTGAAGGCATAGGGCATTACTGTACACTACTGTAGACTTGATAAACACTGTACACATAGGCTACACTAAATTTATAAAACAACATGAGATTAAATCAAGCACAAGAGAAAACGATGCAATCAATAGACACGGTAAACAGGAGATGTATAGGGCTGCTGCTGGAATAACATTGCATTACTGTTTTACAGCAAGTTTTTTTGTATAAGTAGAAAAAGTACACTATAAAATAATAATAAAAAGTATAGTAAATGAATGGTAGTTACCAGAGGAAAAGAGGGAGAGGGAGGGTAAATTCGGTAGAGGGGGTCAAATATATGGTAACTCAAGGAAACTAGACCAGGTGGGGAGCACGACATAGAGTACACGGATGTCAAATTATAATCTTGTATACCTGAAAATTATATAATTTGGTATAATACCATATAAATTGAAATAAAAAGTATAGTAAATGAATGGTAGTTACCAGAGGAAAAGAGGGAGAGGGAGGGTAAATTCGGTAGAGGGGGTCAAATATATGGTAACTCAAGGAAACTAGACCAGGTGGGGAGCACGACATAGAGTACACAGATGTCAAATTATAATCTTGTATACCTGAAAATGATATAATTTGGTATAATACCATATAAATTGGTATTAACCAATGTTTCTCCAATAAATATAATTTTTTTAAGAAAAAAGTATAGCAAATACATAAACTAGTTACATAGTTACTTATTATATTATCGAGTATTATATACTGTACATAATTGTATGTGTTATACTTTTATATGACTGGCAGCACAGTAGGTTTGTTTACACCAGTATCACCACAAACAGGTGAGTAATGCTTTGCATTGTGACTTTAAGGCAGCTATGACATCATTAGGCAACAGGAAATTTTCAGCTCCATTATAATCTTATGGCACCACTGTTATATAAGCGGTTCATTATTGACCAGAAGGTTGTTATGGAGCATATGACTGCAGTAAAAAAAAAGTAGAAGACATTTTGGTTTCTGCAAGGCCATTTTGTAAAATCCTTAACCTGCCACTAGAGGCTGCTCTTAATTCTTAATATGTGAGGATTAACCTAGAGAAGAGAGCTTTTTTCTCACAGCCAGTGAAGAACTGGAAATTACTTTGGAAATTGCATTGCTTTGCTATTCGCATTTTGACATATTTTCCCCATTAACAGTCCTTTCCTCTTTTTATTATTATGTTTGGTTCATATCAGTTCTGTTTGATATTTCATTGATGGTATCCAAATAGAAGATGATGGCATCCTTACTTTGGCTTATGCCTTTTACTTCAGCACTATATGTAGACCTAGGGTGTTTTTGGTTGCTGTTACTGAATTTCCTTTTTTTTTTTTTTTGCAATTAGAAAGAAAACCTACTTTTTATTACTTCTTAAGGCACAATTCATGACCAAAATGCATCATGTCTATCACCTTTCTTATTAATCATCACAGTGAATTAAATGGTTGTTCTCTTTTACCTACTCTCTTTTTAATAAAATAAGGGATATTCAGAAAAGACTTTTCAAATAGACAAGATATAATTAGATCTTAAATAAGCAAATACTGAATCTTTACAGGGTAAAGATTTATGAAAAGTTCTAACAGTTGATAAAGGCTTTACCCCTTATCAAAAGGCATATTGCATTCAAAATATTTTAATTTCTGATAGACAATACCCTCCCCTTAAGTTTGGATGAAAAGTATTAATCTGCAACATGAGACAAAGTAAATATTCAACCTTCTACATAATATACAAGACCTACCCTTTTTGACTTTTAGGTCTCATTTTAACTTACAAAGGGGATGAATTCTAACATTTATTGAGCTCCTGCTATGTGCCAATTACTGCGCTAGTTGTTTTATGTATAGTTATCTCTGTTTTATCCTTACAACAGTCTCGTGAAGCAAATAGCACCTTTTTAAAAATGATGAAATAGGCTTAGTAAAGTTAAAAGTAACATTTTCAGGACCCAACAGCCATCAAAGGGTGAAGCTGAGATCAGATCCGGTCTGGCTGATGCCATCCTCTTTCTAAAATTCATCACACTTGAAGAATTTTAGCAAGAACAAGGGTACTATTAAGGAATCATTCATACATTTGATAAATAATTAATGAATTTTATTTTCATAAGCTAAATTCCATACTCATTCGTATTTCCTTAGGTTTTATCTAATGTCTTTTTCCTGTTGCAGGATTTCATTCAAGATACTACACAATGTGTAATCATTATGTGTCTTTAGGCTTCTCTTGGTTGTAACAATTTCTCAGACTTTCATTGTTTTTGATGACATTGACAGTTCTGAGCACTGGTCAGGTATTTTGTAAAATGCCCCTCATTTGCAATTTGATGTTTTTTCTCACGATTAGATTGGAGTTATGGGTTTGGGGAGGATGCCTACAGAGGAGAAATGCCATCTCATCACATCATATCAAGAGTACATACTCTCAGTATGATTTATCACTGATGTTGACCTGGAGCACCTGGCTGAGGTAGTGTTTGTCAGGTTCTCCACTTTAGAGTTGCCTTTTTGTCTCCCTTTCCACATGGTATTCTCTGGAAGAAAGTCATTGTGCAGGTCACGCTTGAGATAGGGGAAGCTGTGCTCCACCTCTTTGAAGGTGCAGTATCTATATCAATTATGTGGACTTCTGCACAGGAGATTTGTGTACTCACTCCCACTTATTAACTTATTTAACCATTTATTTAGATCAATGTGACTCATGGATGTTTATTTTATACTTTGGGTTATAATTCAATGCTACTTCATTTATTAAATTTGTTCAGCTTTGACCATTGGGAGCTCCTTCAGTGGGCTCCCGTGGCCTTCTGACATATCTCCATGATTGTGAGGTTTTTTGTTTTGCTTTGTTTTTGAGCACTTCCTTACTTTCTGGCACTATAAGATGCTCCAGGCTCATATTGTATATTTCCAGCTCCAGTCTTAGAATCGGCCATTTCCCAAGGAGTCATGGTTTCTTTCATTGGAGAATAATATTAGAAACCAAGATATGGGTGCTACCTGTGCTGATTGCTTCTAGTTTTTGCCAGCTGACAGAGCAAGGAAATATATATGTATACACTGACCTCTATGTACACATATCTGTAAATATCTCTATATGTAACCATCTGTGACTATATTAAACTAAACATGAGCTCACATTGATGCCTCAAACTTTAATCCATTACAACATGGGCTATTCTAGCCTCCTTCCCTCACTTATCTCTAATCTCTCATTTCAATAGTATTACACCTGGATCCCACTATCTGCCATCTATTCACTTAACTGTTCAGTTCTACCATATGTGCATAGTGGTTTTAGAATTGTTAACCAGAACTTCTTTGGAAAATAACTTTATTGCCTAAAATACAGTGCTTATGTATCATTTCTTCTGTCCTTAGTCTTATAGACTCCACTAATTTTCACAGTTACAGAGATCACCTTTTCCTCCACCCCATTCAGTAAGATGATAAATAACTTTGTAAAAAGTTAAATTGCTTAGGTCACATTCTTTATTCTGGGTCCTCTGACCCCTAAATGAATTTTTTTTCAAATTTTCACTTGTTAATGTTTATTCTTTGTGCTGTAAAATTCAATGGGTTTTGACAAATGCAAGAGATTGGACTTTAGTTACAGAATTTGGAGGCATCCCTCTGTATATGAGAGTTAAAGCCATCCAGGCATGGAGCCCTAGGGGCTAGCACGTGGAATGAAAAAGAGGAAGAGAAAGCACAGAATCCTGGGAAGCATCAATGTTTAAGGGTCAGATGGAAGAAGACAAAACAAAAAAAGAGAATAAAAAAGAGTGGTCGGAGATGTATGAGAAACAGCTCCGAAGAAGCCAGGGGAGGAAAATGTCAAGAAGGAGAGTGTTAAAGGCTGAATTGTGACCTTTTCTCCAAGTTCATATATTGAAGTCTTAACCGGCTCCCTTCCCTCTCCCCATACCTCGGAATGTGGGTTTATTTGGAGATAGAGTCTTTATAGAGGTAATCAAGTTACAGGGAAATCATTAAGGTGGGCTTCAATCTAATATGATTTTATTTTCAGTATATTATTTTCTGTTGAATAAATTTTACTAACTCTGTTATGACTTTGTTAAATTAACATTTGCTAAGTGGAGCACAAGGTGCCGGATAGTGAGTTACAGTTCAAAAACAGACAACAAGAGAAAGTGAAATAGGGAAGTTTGTTACTTACTCACTGGTCTTGGCGGAAATACATGGCACACCTCGAGGGGCCCCATGGGGAGGTCGGAGTAGAGTGAAGACACAGAGGGAAGCGAGACCTGGAGAACATGCTTTCGTTAGGTCCGTGAGCACAGTGCTTTCGTTAGGTCCGTGAGCACAGTGCTTTGGGGTTCCCCAGCTAAGGTTGAATGGGTCAATTCAAACTAAAAGGATGATGTTTTGGCAAGCCCCACAGGGGTCTCACCTAAGGGGTACACAAAGAAAAAGTCCTGGGAGGCAGGGAAGACTTTTGATCACAAGGGCTGTTGTGAAGTCATATCAGGAACTTAACATTTACTTGCGACTCTGCAGAGTGTTATCTAGGGCATACGCTTGCATGAGGGGGCTAATGTCAGATTAAGGCTCCCGCAGGCCACTTGGCCAAGGAAAATGGATGCCAAGGCAGCAATACCATGGAGTAGCTTAGCTAAACATTCTTGACAGTTCTCTTAATTGCCTATATGTTAACTTTTAAGACTTCACATATTCTGGACCCTACTACATCGCTTCAGGTTTGCTTTTCACCATTGTGAGCCTGCATTCTGATCCTAGTCCCTCACTCTTCCCTACATATATCCAGTTAATTAAAAACTCCACTCTTTCTCCCACTTTGTTGTATCTGTCTAGCTATATGTTACTAATTCTTTAAGGTAAAGAATTAAGCCAACTCTTCAACTTACTATTTAAGGTCAACTTCTCTTATTAAAATATCACCTGAAAGCTAACGATGTATTTTTACTTACCATTATACACTTCAAGATATATTTTCAGAGGCAAATAGTGGAAAATCAGGAATTTCCAAATAATGCTAGTCAAACAATCCTGTCTTTATCTCACATCTCCACATGAGATATGTTAACTGATGTGGCTGGGCAAATACAGCTTTGTGCAGCCCCGGGAGGAACTCCGGATTGGTGCTGAGTTTCTGTGTATCAATGATCTGTGTGCCTCCTTGCCCCCAGCTGAAATCTCAAACAACTGAGAGAAAAATAAAGAGTTATTACCAATAACAACTAGATTAAAAGACAGTTTCAGTGTGCGGTAAGAATAATGAACCCAAAGAATTAGGTTGGCTCAGCACCCTGTCACAGGCCCCTGGCAACTTCATGTTCACTTTCCTTCTCCAGAGGGAACCTGCATGGCTTAAGTTTACTGAAAGCAGATCTGAACATGTGCTTTCTGAACAAGCAGACTCCTGCAAGAGGCAAGAAAGGGAGGATTGACTCATGTATGCCCAGTTCCTATTGCTAAATATGACAGAAGTGAGTAAGGGGCAGGAAAACGACAGTGCTTTAACCCTGTTAGAAGGTACTTCCACATTGAAGGACATAGGAATTGGGAACAAATTGACTCCTAACATTTGGGGAAGAAGAATAGGAAAGATTCCTGCCAGAGAAGTTTCCTAGGAATTCAAAGTACTTGCATTAATATTCTGGAAAACTCCAAGAAGGAATCTTTCTCTTCTACCGTCTTTGAAATAACCCAAAGATCACCCTAATTCTTTCTTTTAGAGTTTTTAAAAATTTTATTAAACTTATTGGGGTGACATTGGTTAATAAAATTGTATAGGTTTCAAGTATACCATTCTATAATACATCATCTGTATATTGCACTGGGTATTCACCGTCCAAATTAGATTCTTATATAGAAAACTCTAAAGACTCAACCAAAAAACTGTTAGAAAGAATGAACAGACATAGTAAAGTTGCAAGATACAAAATCAATGTACAAAAATTCATTGCATTTCTATACACTAACAACGAAATGTCAGAAAAATAAATGAAACAAAAACAATTCATTTTGCAATTGCAACGAAAAGAATAAAATACCTAGGAATAAACTTAACAAAGGATGTGAAGGACCTATACACTGAAAACTACAAGACATTATTAAAATAAATGGAAGACACAAAGAAATGGAGAGATATTTTGTGTTCATGGATTGAAAGAATCAAGATTCTAATTCCTGAGTTTACTTTATAGATAGTTATACCCTTGAGTGAATATTCATAATTTCCTGTTATTGACAATGTCTGGTTTGAAAAAGATTGGGAGTGGACAAAACAAGCCATGATGAAAACTATGGCCGTATCCATGAGATATAGCATGAAATCACGGTCTGCATCAGAACTTTTCCCTTATTGCCTGAAAATAGAAATATTCAAATGAAAAAATCTAAGTGTGACAATCAGAACCAGGATTTAGGGTAGATTCTGAGGCAGTTATATGAAACACGAATTCAGTGAATGAGGTTAAAAGATCAGATCTTGGTTGACCACTGGGACTCTTAGCTTTATGAACTGAGGCCAACCCCTCAAAATGTTGTAGAGCCCGTGTTGCTCGGTTCCACTCATTTTATGACTGCACATTTGATTTTGAAAGTTTAAGTTAAAATTTGATACTTTATGTATAGTCATTGACTAATCCTAGCCTAATCTGGAGTGCAGTTTATCACTTTACATTTAAGAGAGAGAGAGAGAGAAAAAACAGCACTTATTCCAAATTACCTATCTGTTGGTTTACCAGGCATTTTGTCTAAATTTTTATAGCTTCCTTTTTGATAAACTTCAAATTTGGACTTTTCTGAAAAATCAGAGCATGGATTCTCCTTATTATCTTGTTGTGGATAAATCTTTTAGGAAGAGCTTACATTTATTGATCCTTAGTCTGAAACCTTTAATTTCTTGGATAGGAATCAGTTATACCACTCAGGGATAATCATTGTTATTATGTTGACATGGATCCTTCCAATTATATTACATCTTAAATTTATCTTAAAGTATTAACTGCAAAGATATATTGACTAAAGTTATAGATTTTATGATATTTTATCAAGCGGTTTTATTTCTTTCCCCTAAGGGATGGATGATGGCTGATGGCTAAGGAGGAACCTTGGCAATATTTTCTTAAAATCTTTTACAGGCTAAAACAACTGGAGCCATGTTCTACATCCTATAATTTTGGGAGCTTAATAATCAGCCTATGAGATAAGATAGATGGATGCAAAATCATTTATCTGGGAAAATCTTGCCTTTGCACAATGCTTCTACTTTTTGAGAGGATTTCCATTCAGACAGTAACTTCTCAACTTTCATAAGAATTTGTTAGCATATCCCTCAGTTTATCTGCCTATTAAAGTAACAAGGAAGAAACTCACTGCTATTATCTCACTGTTATCACTAACTTATCAATACTCATTTAAAAATAGTATTTTTGAGAGATCATCTAAAGAACATAGCCTACTTAATTTGGCTTAATATTCTAAAATTTAACTTTAGTTGAGCCAGATATCAATTAGCTGTATACTTGGACACTATTATCTTAGCTTTCTTAGAACTGATTTTGAATTTAGCAAGGTGACCTCAACAATCACAATTTTAGTGAAAGAGTGGGAATGAAAGCCCAGTTAGAATGGGCTCAAGGAAGAAATTTTAGATAAGCATAGACAACTCTTTGTTTTGTTTTTGTCTTTTATTCTTTGATAAAAGAAACTGCTAGATTCTAGCACAGGTAGATCTTGGACATAACAAATGCTTTACAAAATTAGTTGAACAAATAAATGAATATCTCTAGGTACACTCATGTAAGGATTTATCTAAAAGGGATCCCTAAAAGTGAATTTGTGAGGCCTACCATGTAAAATCTAATCGTTTCTGCTAAATTTTTCTCTAAAACATTAGCATAAACAACTGTTTAGATAAATTTTGCAGTAAAAAGAAGAGAACTGGAAAAAGAAACAGGGTCAAGAGGTTTTTTTTTTGGTTTTTATTTTTTTAATTTTTGGGGAAATAATAACATGTTTCTCTGATGATGCAAAGAATCCAGTAGAGAAGGAAACACCATATTGCTTTGTGAAGTTGAATAAAGGCGGACCTAGTGCATTGGCCTTAGCTAGTGGCTTACCCACAATAGCAAAGAAGGTAGAGGATACGGATGTGAATGCTGGTATTTTATTCCAGTGTATGAGAACATCATAATTTATTTGTTCTCACTGGTTTTTTACTTTGAGGAGCTATGCAATGAAAATCCTTTCATTCTTGCATATTTCATGCAGAATCTGTAGAATAAATCTCTAGATATTGTATTGCTGAGTCAAAGGAAAAGCATATTTTAAATTGTAATATATGTTGCCAAATCCTGATCCAAAAAGCTATTTTAGTCCACACTGTCACCAATAGTAGTAAGAGGACCATCTCCCCATCCCCTCACCAACAGTGAATTTTACCAGTCTCCTTAATTTGGGTTATCTAATGTGTAAAAATAATATCTCCTTTTTTTATTTT
>NW_006441953.1:7871866-7872683 GCF_000325575.1 Pteropus alecto | reverse complement strand
TGTCACATTAATTTCTCGTTAATTTTTAAAAACATCTTTATTGAGACAAATTTACATACCATAAAATTCACCCATTTAAAGGATCAATTAAATTATTTTCAAGATTCATCTATGTTAGCATGTATCAGAACTTTATTCCTTATAAATATTATTTCATTATATCAATATACCATATATATTTTTCTAACAGTAAGGCATATATATATTACAATGTGTGTTCACCTCCCATAGTTAAATTTCTTTCTGTCACCACATATTTGACCCCTTTTACCCCATCTACCTTCCCCCTACCTCTACTCCCTACCCTCTGGTAACTACTGGTCTATAGTCCATGTCCATGAGTCTCTTTCTTTGTCTTACTCATTTGTTGCTTTTAGGTTTATATCCCACATATAAGTGATAACATGTGATTTTCAACTTTTTCTGTGTGGCTTATTTCACTTAGCATGATTATCTTGAGGTTCATCCATGTTGTCACAAATTGAAGTATTTCATCTCTTCTTATGGCTGAGTAATATTCCATTGTGTATATGTACCACTGCTTCTTTAGCCAGTCATCTATCGTAGGACGCTTCGGTTGCTTCCATGTCCTGGCCACTGTGAATAATGCTGCTATGAGCATCAGTGTGCAAATATCTTTATGGAAATGGGTTTCAAGTCTTTGTGGTAAATACCCAGTAGAGGGATTGCTGGATCATATGAGATCCATTCTTAGTTTTTTGGGGAACCTCCATACTGCTTTCCATAGTGGCTATACCAATTTGTAGTCTCACCAGCAATGTATGAGGGTTCCCTTTTCTCCACATCCTCTCCAGCC
>NW_006441953.1:7869892-7871799 GCF_000325575.1 Pteropus alecto | reverse complement strand
TCATTTATTTTTTTGTTATTATTGAGTCGTATGAGTTCTTTGCATGTTTTGGATATTAAACCCTTATTGGAGGCATCACTTGCAAATATATTTTCCCGTCAATATACCATATTTTAAAATCCTTTCATCATTTGGACTGTTTCTATTTTTATTGTAAATAATGCTGCTATGAACATCTGTGCACAAGTTTTTGCATGGGTGTATGTTTTTATTTCTCTTGAATATATACCTAGGAGTAAAATTATTGAGTCATATGATAACTCTATGTCTAATATTTTGAAAAACTGCTAAAATGTTTTCCAAAGAAGTTGCATCATTTTACATTCCCACCAGCAATGTATGAAGGTTCCAGTTTCCCCATGTCCTTCCCAATGCTTGTTATCATCTTTTTTGTTGTTGCCATCATAGCGTATGGAAAGCAATAACTCATTGTAGTTTTAATTTGCATTTCATTAATGACTAGTGATGCTGAGCATTTGTTCATGTGCTTATCGGTTATTTTTATATCTTTGGAGGAATATCTATTCAAATCTTTTGCTCATTTTTAAATTATGTTACCTTTTTATTATTAAGTTGTAAGTCTTCTTTATATAGTCTGCACACTAGTATCTGATCAGCTATATGATTTGCAAATATCTTCTCTTCTGCAAGTTGTCTTTTTACTTTCTTGATAGTATCATTTGCAGTACAAAGGTTTTTAATTTTGACGTAGCCTGATTTATCTATTTTGTTGTCGTAGTTGCTTGTGCTTTTCGTGTCACAGCTAAGAAATTACTATGTAATCAAAGGTCACAAAAATTATACCTATTTTTCTTCTAAGAGTTTTAGCTCTTAGGGCTATAATTCACTTTCAGTTAATTTTTATGTACAGTGTAAGAAAGGGGTCTATCTTTATTATTATTATTTTTTGCATATGGATATTCAGTTATCCCAGTACCACTTGTTGAAGACTATTTTTCCCCCTTTAATTGTCTTGGCATATTCATCAAAAATCAAAAGGCCATAAGTGTAAGGATTTATTTCTGAAAATCAAGTCTATTTTATTGACTATATGTCTATCCTTATGTAAGTAGCACATTGTATTGATTACAATAGCTGTGTAGTAAGTCTTAAAATCAAGAAACGTGAGTTCTCCAACTTTGTTCTCATTTTTAAAGATTTTTTTTTTAGCTATTCTGTGTCTCTTACATTTACATATAAATTTTATGATCAGGTTGTCAATTCCACACACAAAAAAACAAGCTGGAGTTTCATAGAGATTATGTTGAATCATTAGGTCAATTGGGGGAGTAGTGCTATTTAACAATATAAAGTTTTCTAATCTATGAATCTGAAGTGTCTTTCCATTTATTTAGATCTTTAATTTTTTTAAATGTTTTATAGTTTTAGCTGAACAAGTCTTGGACTTCTGTTAAATTTATTCCAAGGTATTTTATCCTTTTAGGTGGTCTTTGAGTGGAGTTGATTTTAATGTCTTTTTCAAAGTTTTTATTGCTAGTATGTAAAAACCACAATTAATTTTGTATATTAACAGTGTATCTTGCAACCTTGCTGACTTATTTAGTAGTTCTAACAGTATGTGTGTGTGTGTATGTGTGTATGTGTGTGTATTCTTTACAATTTTCTATATTCAAGATCATATCATCTGATAACAAAGATCATTTTACTTTTTTCTTTTTAATGTGGGTGCCTTTCATTTATTATTTTTTCTTACCTAAATGCCCTCATTAGAATGTTCAGTACGATGTTAAGTAAAGTAACTAAAGAGAACATTTTTGTTCCTGATCTTAGCAGGAAAGCTTTCAATCTTTTACCTATAATTGTGTTGTTAATTGTTCTTGTTTCACAGATGCCCTTTATCAAGTTGAAAAAGTTCTCTTATATTCCTAGTTTGTCCAACGCTTTAT
>NW_006441953.1:7864211-7869882 GCF_000325575.1 Pteropus alecto | reverse complement strand
TAGATTTTGTCAAATGTTTCTTCTGCATGTATGGGATTGATTATGTGATTTTTGTTCTCATTCTGTTAACATCGTGTATTACATTGATTACTTTTCAGATATCATAACAACCTTACATTTCTGGATAAATTCACCTGGCACTTGGTCATGATTTCTGATATTTTCTCTATATTGCTGGATTTGGTTTGCTAGTATTTTGTTGAGGATCTTTGTGTCTGTACTCAAAAGGGATATTGGTTTGTAGTTTTAGGGGTTTTTTTTTCCTTGTGTTTTTGCCTGGTTTTGGTAGCAGAATAATAATGAGTCCATAGAATGAATTGGGAAGTGTTCCTTCCTCTTCTTTTTTTCACAAGAGTTCGTGAGCAATATGTGCTATTTTTTCTTTAAAGTTGGTAAAATTCACTAAGAAAGTCATCTGGTCCTGGGCTTTTCTTTGTGAGAATTTTTTTTCATTACTAAGTTAATATCTTTACTTGTTATAGGATTATTCAGATTGTCTATTTCTTCTTCAATCTGTTTGATAGCTTGTATTTTTCTAGAAATTTGTTCATTTCATCTCAGTTATCTAATTTTTTTGGCATACAGTTGTACATAGTGTTCTCATACAATCCTTTTTACCTCTATAAGGTTGGTAGTGATATCCCCTCGTTCATTCCTGATTTTAGTAATTTAAATTTGCTCACTTTTTTTTATTGGTCTGTCTAGTTAAAGGTTTGTCAATTTTGTTGTTGTTTTCAAAGAAACCAATTCTTGGTTTAATTGATTTCTTCCATTATTTTTCTATTCTCTATTTCATTTGTTTCTGCTCTAATCTGTACCACTTCCTTTCTTCCAGTTTCTTTGGGTTTAGTTTGCTCTTGTTTTTCTAGTTTTTCAAGATGGAAGCTTTAGTTATTGATTTGAGAACTTTCTTTTTTTTAATGTAGATGTTCATAGCTATGAATTTCCCTCTGAGAACTGCTTTTGCTGCATCCCATAGTTTTAGTGTATTATGTTTTTGTTTTCATTCATCTAAAGGTACTATATAAATTCCCTCATGATTTATCCTTTGATTTATTGGTTATTTGTGAATGTGTAGTTTAATTAGTGCACACATGAATTTCCCAAATATTCTTTTGTTTTTGATTTCTAATATAATTCCATGACAGTTGGAGAACACATTTTATACTATTTTAATTTCTTTGAGTTTATGAAGCTTGTTTCATGTCCTAACATATGGTCAATCCTAGAGAATATTGTCTGTGCACTTGAGAAGAATGTGTATTATACTGTTGTTGGGTGCAGTGTTCTATATATGTTGAGCGCATTCTCTTTCAGTAATCACTTTTTTTTTTTCAGTTTTTTTGGCCTATAAACAACAGAAATTCATTTCCCTCAGTTACAGAGGCTGGAAAGTCCAAGATCAAAGCACCAGCAGATTTAGTGTCTGAGGAGGGCCCACTTCCTTCATCATGGATGACCATTTTCTAGCTGTGTCCTCACAGGGCAGAAGGCATCAATAATCATCATTTTTGATGTAAGTAAGGAAGTATTAATGGAGAAAAATAAAGACAATAACTCTTTGTTTAAAAAAAAGGCAAGAATTCAAGGGTGTAGAGCAGGATTTTGCAGTTGACCACCTTTATCTTTCTCAAAGAAAAGTAACACACTATAAATTAAACAAAATTGATACCTGTCATAAAACTAAAATTCTCCTTAGGAATTTAAAAATACATAATGTAATATGACACATGGTTAAATCAACAAACCAATATTTTTTAGGCTATGTGTTTTATCTCTCTTTATTAAAATTGTTTTTTTTTCTTCACGTAGCTTATCTTCTCCACTATTTCTTCTCATTTTTTGGGGGGTGGGGGACAGGGCGGGGACACATTACCTCTCTTTAGTGCCTTCAGTTGCTTAGGTTTGGTTATTCCTGAACCAAGTTTATTATAGTCTCCAAACTGGTGTCTTAAGTAGAGACTGGGGGATTATCTTAATAACAACAATAACAGCATCTGTCAAAAGTTCAGAAATAACTGAAGTAAAACAAATGAATCATAGAAGTAGTAATTAGTAAAAGTTTATTGTGCACATACCAAAAAAAATAGTTCACGAACTGGGAGCACTCAAACCAAAACTTGGACTGAGGCTCGGGGCTATGCTGTTATAAAGTAGCTTACCCAGTGACAAGGGAGTGTTTGTTTATTTTTCACAGTGACTGGTTACAATATTAGAATTTTCTTACATGGTAGGGAATTGGTTAGTGATTGTTTCATATCAACCTTGAGTAACATTTTGTTTAGTTTATGATTTCCAGGGGTAAAAACAAGAAATGACCCAGGTCAAGTTTATACAGCTAAACTTATTTTATCTGCTCCGGTGTTTTTAAGGTTGGTCTCCATCTATTTTTTTATTTTAAAACATCTAATGTTTATTGAGTGGTTACTTCCCACTCATGCATCTTTTACATGCATTTTTGCATTTAATTCTCACAACTAATCATTGAGGTAGTTATTATTTTTATTCCTACTTTATGGATGAGGAAACTGAAGAACAGAGAGACTAAAGGCACTGAACTACCAAGTAGCTGAAATTCAAACCCAGATCACTCTAATTTTACACGGTGTGTGTTTCAGCTCTAACATAGTGATTAAGAGCATAGGTTCTGGTGATAAACTGCCTATGTTCAAATCCTGGCTGGTGCTAGATACTACTTTTGTGGCTTGGGCAAGTTCTCTAACTTCTGTCTCAGTTTCTCCATGTGTAAAATAGGGATATTAACAGTACCACCTCATGGGGTTTTTGTAAAGTTTTAATATAAAAAATTAGTGTATGTGGAATGCTAAGTATTTAGAACAGTACTTGGTAAACACAAAAGTGTTTGTTATTATTATTGTTGTTATTTAGCAATGTTTTTGAAAGCTCCATTGGTAATTCTACTCCCCTTCCTTTAGTTCCCTCCTTATCCCTAATCTCCTTTGAGAATCATTGTTCTAGATTCTTGTTCTCATCTCATATTTATCTATTTCTGGACTAACACATCACCAGCATGGAGGGCCAACTAAAGGAATACCACTGCCTTCAACCCAGCTATACATTTCTACTTCCCAAATTTCCCCGCCTGTCACTTTTACGTTCATGGTTTATTATTTAAACTTCTAGTTTCTGTGGGTCCATAGCAAAGATCTGAAATATAGGCATAGGCTGAGTAGAGGCAAGGCAGTGAGAGTGGCCCTGCTTCTTGTTACATGACCTTGCTGATCTTTCCTTCCAGTTATGTTTTTGAAGTTGATGGTTTTATTGTGGTTTAATTTTTGAAAACAACGCACTAATTTTTCTTTCCTCTGTAAAAACTATGACAAAATTAAGTCAGTATAGGAGTAAAATGTGCTTAGCGCAGATGTTCCTATTGACCATCGGCCTTTAAAAAACCAGATACTGTTTGAGAAGGGCTAATGGGCTCGTGGGGTTATTACGTCAGAGTGTGCACAGCTCTTCTTCACGTGGGGTAAAGAGAACTAACCCATTCATTCTAATTTTAGCGCTTAAAACAAAATGAAATAGAATGACCCATAGACAAGTTGGAATCTGTTTTACTGTCTCCTTCAAACTTGCATTTTTTCTTTAAAAAACTCACTTATTACGTGAAGCAGAAGGATATCATCCCACTTCTTTATTCGTACACTTGAAACAATACATAGACTTCAAGTGCTGGTTTTGATTGTGGTTAATTTGAAGTTACAGTGTAAATCCCCATGAGCATAGTGGAGTTTTCCTCATGATTTATGGTGTTAATGTGTTTTTTCCTTCTGAAGCAATTTAAAATAATATTTTTAAAGTTTTGGTCTGGAAATGTCATTTTATCTTTTTATTTTTTCTCAGTCTACATTTGTATTTGCCACTTTAGCTTTGAATTGAGAAATGATAAATAAGGGACAGCAATAAGAAAGTTTACAAAGTTTGAGAGGAATTGATTAAGGTATATTATTATGAAAATAAATTCAAAGCTAAGATTGTGATTGTTTTCATATGCTTCAATTATTATCAAGTAAATCTTAAATTATCTTATACTTCTGAAGGTTCCAAATAAATTTAGATTTTCTACATACAGCAGATTGGAACATAGTAATTTACTGTCTTTTCTGCTTATTGGACTTAAATTGTGGATCTACTAGGCATCAAGTGCCATATTAAATATAACCAATGTTTTCAATCAAGTCACGAATACAAATTTGATCCATGCTATTCTGTATGGATTAGGATAGAGGTTTATACATAAAAGTTACTATAAGAAGATGTAGCATCAGGATATGCAGAGTCATGCTGGAGACATCCATGTGTTTTCTCATTTTCACACTTAGATTGCTAGGTTAGTTCGAAGCTAAATTCTAATTCCATTTAGGTTTATAGAATAATCAGCCTTCGCCTTTTCCTGACCAGTTTCCAATTATTTAGCCTTTTTCCTCTAAAATCCATGGAGCAGAGTTAAGCACTATCTTCCCTCTAATTTCATAGCATATTCGAAGGAGCTTTGTAGGGAATGGAACAGGTTGACACAGTACCAACCATGAAAAAAGGCAGGTTTCTTGAATCCTATCTTTGTTGTGCTAAATTATTTGGGAAACACTGCAGTCATCATTATTCAAGAGTAAAGTGACACTGAAAAACAATATATATTTCTCAAGGTAATCATTTAGATTTATTTTAAAAAGAACAGGAGAGTTTTCTTGTTGATTTTGTAAGAGTAAAGGCAACAGTCAGCCATTTCTTTGGCTAATGCATGCGATTCTTGAGTAAAATTTAAGCCTTGTTACTTTGGAAGGATTTAAAGGAATAAGACATATGTGAATAAAATGATATGAGATCTGCATAATTCTGAATAATAAAATAAAGATTAAGATGGTAATATTGGTCTCTCAAATACTGCTATTTAAACCTTGAAAATCAATAAAGAGAAAAGATTAGTGGTGTTTCTTTGGTGCTAAAGATGTAAAGTTGAGACCAAATTGTTCTATTTTCATAGATTAAAGGTACAAAGAAAGATATTTAAAAACATTAAAATGGCTATTAAATTCTCTTGTTTGTAAAAAATCTCCTATGAAGCACACTTAGAAGAAATCCCTGAGTACATTAACCACTCTGTTAGTATCTTCCTTCATAAACAAAGATGAACAATTTTAAAGCTTTGCAAGACATAAAACATAATGCTTAGCAAAAGCAGTATCTGTATAAGATTCCCTTCACAGTGCTTATAAATTAGTTTATCAAATGCTTAATAGGAAAAAAAACAAATTTACAAAATTAAAATATATTTGAACACATTAACCATTCCTAGTTAAATCAAAAAACCATTCTCTTATACTCTCTGTATTTTGTTTTAGCCACTCAATGTTGTTTTTCACTGTTTCCAGCACTTGCTGCCTAGGTGTTTCTCCTGCTCCAGCTTCTGGATATTTTTTGAAAAAGCTCTCCATCTATAAAAGATAGGGAAATAATTAAGGAAGTCATTTTTAAGTCCAATTATTCTTCAAGAATTTCATTTACAGAAGTGGATTCGTCTCCTTCTTACCTAGAAATCCAGTATCACTACATGACATTGAGATACATCTCAGTGCATCATTTAGATTGAGCCTATCTCTCAGACTGGCCTTGTAACCCATGGCTTTTGGGTGCATGGCAGTGTGTCAAG
>NW_006441953.1:7821480-7864197 GCF_000325575.1 Pteropus alecto | reverse complement strand
GGGAAAGAGAGCAGCATGCTAGCAGCTGGCATGCCCGTTCCTGCTACTGCTGGATTCTCTGTTTTCTGTACATTCCCCAGGGTGGTCCCTGGAATGATGGCTGTGTTTAGCCTTTCACTCCTGGGGTCTAGAACAGTTAATATACTTGCAGTTCACTTATTAAGAACACATAAAAATCTGTTAAATTTGGTTTTATCTTCTTACTTCCCTCCAAAACTCTCCCCTAAACTCAAGCATAGTATGATTTGCTATTTACAAAAATAAGAACTATTTTGTTTCTTAACACACAGAAGAATGTTAACATTCCAATATCTAATACACAGATATTGAAAATTCATATAATGTGTCCAATATTAATATACGTTTTCTCTCCTCCGGGAATTGAGATATTTGAAACCTAAAAGATTTAGATTTAGTTTTGAAATTCCAAAACTACAAATTCTGAAAAGAATCACATCTTGACCATCTTATTTTGGGATAACATTTACTAGGAAAGGGGAGATATACTTTTCATGCATTGCTAACCTGAATGATCTCATGCAGACTTCTAAGCTCTCAAGACCTTGCTTTACTCATATCTTAAACTTTGTTTCTTGCTTATTTGAATTTTTTTCAGTTTAGAAAAAATAGGTCTGTATTTTATTCTTTAATTGTTACTTTTTTTTTTTGCTTTATTGAGATACAGTTGTCAATAACTGCACACAGTTAAGGTATATATCATGATGTTTTGATGTACAGTTGGCCCTTCATATCTGAGGGTTCTGTGTCTGAGGATTTGACCAAGCACAGGTCAGAAATAGAATTTAAAAACATTATGTTGTTGCTGATGTGTCCTATGTAGTTAGGCCTACAATGATTCTGTCTATGCTGAATATGTACAGATTTTTTTCATCTTTTTTTATTATAGGTATACATTTACTTAGATATAATAATTATTCCTTTCTTTTAGTCTTCTGTGATCTGAATAGAGAAAATACCATTTCTGTTTTTTGGAAAAGTTTAGTTTTGTTCCTTCTAAGACAAGTTTAGAGGTTTTATCTTCATACCTCCCAGAGCTGTAGTTCAGTGTTGAATGGCTCTGCTATTGTGACTATCCGGCCAAGGTATCTGTCATTGATTGTGTATCTGAAGAGAAATTTAGAGGAGTAAAAGGGAATATAAGTACACAGCACTTTAAATCTTTTCTCTAGATGCAGACATTTCCTTTTTATTTTGTGGATTTTTTAAAAAGTAATTTTCAAAGTAAGCATAACATTTAATCTAAAATAATTCTATTCAGGAGAAATTCTTAGGAAACTCTGCACTTCTTTTTGTAGATAGATTCATGTCACTTTCCCAGACATGGTAGACAGCTTGTTTTATTCTTGAAATCAGCTCTCCTTTCATCTGTACACATGAAAACCCAGCTAGAGTCTACATTTCTCAGCTTCCTTCATAGCTAGGTGGAGATAGGTGACCCAATTCTTATCATTGGAACAGAAGCAGAAGTGGTATGTTCAACTTATGCCTCTTCACTTAAGAAAATTGCTTGCCTTAGATTTCTTGTTTGTTTGTTTTTTTATCCTCCTCTTTCTCCAAGTTTTAATCACAGATAGGATGAGGCTCTAGGTTTAAAGCTGCAAAACCATCTAACAACTAGGAATGCTGACTTAAGGAGACTAACCTGAATGAGAAATAATTACTTCTATCTTTCTGTTATAGCAGAAAAGCTCTATCACCTTTATGCTAATACTCTACGGATCTTCCTGCATATACAGAAATTTGAATATAGGCTATTTATCTTGCTTTCAAAAAGCTTTATTAACTACTTGTATTTTGGAGTTATAATCTGTATCAGCCTGGCTAAGTAAAGACACTTGAAGCTAAGTGCAAAGATAGAATATCATCTACATCCTTGTCCCTTTTGTATTTTCTCTCTTAAAGAGCAAGAATCAGAAATTTCATTATAGGCCATAACACCAATGATTGGTGATAGGTAAACATCTCATCGCTACTAATCGCAGTGCAAAAAAAACAACTATGAAAATATGTATAAAATGTAAGCTGTTGGAAGTTTGGGGAAGGATGAAAGAAAATATATCATTAGATAAAGGAGTCAACAAGCAGTAGGAGAAATTTTACATTTAAAATTATCACATAGCAAAGGCAGAAACCATAAAAATAAAAACTGATAAAGTTTGTTGCACATGCATTTTTTAAAGTTTCATACTAAAAAAAGCCATAAAATTAAAAGTCAAAATTTATTACTTTGTTTTAAAAAGAACAAGTATTTTCACTATATAAAGAATCTTTCCAATTAGTGAGAGGGAGAAATATGCAAACATAAAATTAGCAAAATAATGAATTGGTAGTTTGCAGAAGAAATAGAAAGAGAATATACCAATGGGAAGAAGATGAAAAGTTCTAATAATTAACCATGATCTTCAGTGCACTAGGTCCAATGCTCACGCTTATCACCGACACCACTGAATTTAAATCCACCGTGTCTCTCATCTTTTATGTCTTAGAAGTCTAAGGCAATCACTTTCCCTTTACTTCATCTCATCAGCCACTATCCAAAAATCTAAGATTCTGAGGCATCTATTCTCAACACTGTCCCTACAATATGTGTACCTTCTTGCCACTCTGACTTAGCCTCCTAGATATTCCCACTTTCTTGAACCATTCAATCTAGTGCTCTGGAACTATCCCTTTACAGGGAATACCACTTCTCATTTGGGGAATATTTATTTTCTCTCATTGTTCATAGCACCAGGTCAGAAATGGAATAGGTGTGTCGAGTCCCACCATTGCTGCTTCCAGACCATTATTCTTCCACTCTCTATAAAGACCTATGTTCCTTCAGGTTATTCTTTCTTACCTCATTTATGATGCACTTTGGCACCTGACTCCTAGTTTTCCTCTCTACTCCAAGTCATTCCATTCTGTGAGGTGATTTCGAAGTACGCATGGGTAATTAATATAACATCTTAGCTCTTTAGTTTTTTTGACCTCCTTATTTCCAGTGATATTTTCCTCACTCCACCTCTGCCACCAATTCCCATGGTTATACCTTGTGATCATCCATAAGTACTCTTCCTATAAAATGATTTGCTTATGCACCCTCCATGATGTAATTTATCTTTCAGTTTCCACTATGACCATTCTTTGACTAAATCTGGATTTCTGTTGCATTGACCATCTCTACCCCTACTTTCTCCTGGACCATCAGCTCTTCCTTTTCTTTCCCTTATTTCCTTATACAATCTAGATTTCACAGTCTACCACTTTCAATAACATTTTTGCCCAAGCTCTAAACTCTCTATTTTAATAGTTTGTGTCTGGCAAAACTCCAGCTTTAGATGAAATCAACAGCCATTTTTTCTGTTTGCACCAGGTAGCCAAGTTCTCCCAAGGGAGGTCATCCAACTTTCCCTATAATGTCTCACTTTAAATTCATGGATATTATTCTTAAATAAGCTCTCTAACTTGGCAATCATCCTACATTATCCTGGCAAACTCATTTTCTTCCTCTTTGAATTGTTTTTTTTTCCCAAATGTTTTCACTCTCTTCCAACCTCCAAACACTCCCCTTCTTCCCTTCCTCCCCACTCCCTTGCCTTCACTTCACCGGGAAAATACATAGTAACTCCTATATCTTTTAGCTTACAAACATACAAATGTACCTATTTTCCTTCTATCACCTGTACTGTGATTCCTAGTTCTCGCCATTTTCTTAAAAGCTTAATTTAAAAAAATATTTTTTCTCTCTTACATATTAAATTTTTCATTCTTCACTGGATATTTCTTATCCACTTTTAAATATATTAAACATATTAAAATTTTATTTTATTAAAAAAAACCATTTCCCTTGATCTGTTATATTTCTTAATTTCTTTTCTCTCACATTCCCATTCATAGTCAAACTTTTCAAGATATTTCTCTGTAGTTCTTGTTTCCATCTCCTCACCACTGACTCATTTATTGATTTGTTTTAATTTGGGTTCTGCCCCCATCACTCCACTGAAAAACTCTTTCTAGAATTACAATAGCTTTTATGCCAATAAATCTAATGGGCATTTTTTAGTCTTTAGTTTACTCAAACCTTAAGTAGTGTTTGACAAGGGATTTATAACCTTGAGACAATCTTTGTTTTAACATCTCAAGAGACTCAAAGGCATCATATACAGCAAAAGAAACTCACCATTCTGCAAATCGTATCTTTTCTCAAAATTATGGCATTATTCTTGACAGCTCACTTTTATCTCCCATTTCTAATCTACCATCTATTTCAAAATGTTGTTCTTATGTCCTTATCTCCATCATTACATCCATAGTTCAATCTACCACTACCTTTTGTCAAGACTACTGCAATAGCTCTCTACCTGCTTTCCCCAAATTCGCTTTGGCCCCCATCTAGGTCTGTGCTGTATCTCAGCACCAGAGATTTCTTTTCAAAGTAAAATCGATCATTTCATTTTCTTACTTAAAACTCTTTAGTGGCTTACTGCTCTTAGAACAAAAGCCCAAATCTTAATGTGACTCTGCAAAGCTTACCTTTCCTCTTTTCTGAGAGTAAGCATTCAGCCAGGAATGCTTCACTTCCTGTTTACCTAATTAACTCCTGTCTTTCTTTCAGAATTCAGCTCAACCATCACTTTCTTAGGGAAGCCCTTAACCCTCCAACTTCTCTTGACATGGTCAGTTTTCCATCTACACACTTTCAGTGTGCCCTGAACCTCTTCTATTTGAAATTATTACATTTTTAAGTATACACATATTTGTGTGATTCTTTACTTAATAATGGTTTCCATTGCTAGACTCTAAGCTCCATGAGGACAAGGAACCAGATTTGTTTCCCTTTACCATCGTATCTTCAATGCCAAGCACAGTGCCTAGCACACAGTAGATGCTCATTGAGATTTACTAGATGAAAAAATTATAATTTAAAATGAGATACCAGTTTTAACATACTCAGTTAGCAAGAATATTTTTAAATGACAGCACTGAGCATTGGCAAAGGTTGGAAACATAGGCAAAGTTATTAGTAAAATTTTTTCTGGGTGACAATTCTGCAACATTCATCAGAAACCCTAAAAATAAAATCATCTTTTAACAGAACAGTATTACTTCCAGTATTATTTGTATTTTAAGGAAATTGTCAAGGACATTCAAAGAACAAAGTGATTCAGTTTCAAAGATATCCATCAATACATTATTTATATAGTGGCAAATTTGGAACAATTCTATTGTCTAACAGATGGAGACTGGCTAAATAAACTAAGACATATCTACACATTGGAACATAGGTGAGCATTAAAAATAACATTGAAGAAGCACACTTAAAGACATGAAGAGATGTCCACAATATAGAATGATCTGGGGAAAAAAGGTTATAAAACCAAATGAATAATATGATTCTATTTCTGTAAATAAATTGCCATAAAAAATGACTTAAAAAACAAGAGTGTGACAACAGGGGTTATTTCTAGATGGTAGGATTGTGGGTGATTTTTGCATCCTTATTTTTGCTTATCTGCATTTTGTGCAAAACAATAATACTATTATAATAAGAAAATGGGGATTTAAAAAAGGAAATCGCAGTAAGTCACTGTAATTATATTCTACAGATTCAAAGAAAATCTGCTAATTACAGGTAAGAAAACAATTTTTCTCAATGCCCTTCTATAATTTCTATAATTTTCCTCTTCTATTTTGTTATTAAGGACTAAAAATTAAAGGATATATTTGAGAACTAGCAATGAATCGATTGAATAAAGACTGCAACTACCTATATAAACACTAGAAGTGTAAGAACAAAATATGTTCATACCTAAGAAACCAGTAATACCACATAAAGTTTAGCACTGAAGGGGAAATATGCTATATATTTATCACATTCATCACTTTTAAAACAAAAATAAAGATTTAATTATATCTTAAACATTTAAAAAAAACATTTATGTGAAAATAATCTTCTCAGACTTAATAGTTACATAAGTATGGTTATGTTTCCCAAAATAAATGATTTTGATGAACACAAAGTATTTATTAAATTATTTTGTTTATGAAGTATTGTTTAAATAATTCCAGTCATGTCTCATTGACTTAATTTTTTCAGCCATAGTCATAAATTAAAACCAACTGATTTATGGGGTTCATCCAACTTCAGTTTCATCTATTAGTTTAGTGAAATTTTAAAAAAGCAAAGAAAAATTTCTGAAATATCTTTGGAACTTTGTGGTTAAGTCTCAACTGGAAAAGACATTAGTGGTGTGGCCATCAGTTGTCATAAAAATCACATCATAAAAGCTTTATAAAAAAAGCAGCTTATTTATTTTAGGATGACAATAAATTGTTCAGAAATAGAGGCAGTAAAACCACTCATTCTGAAGTCTAGAAAATGTTCAAGAGTTTGGAAATATTTGGATAAAGCTTGGCTCATTTCTATTTAATTGGTCTTATCCAATTTTAATGCGAAAATTCTCTTTATTTAAACTAACCATAATTGATATTGGAGATTGTCCGTTTTCATGTGTGTATGTTGAATATATGGTTATTACATAATTTTATGTTTGAAGTTATTTAAAATAATACCTCATGAGAATTAGATCACTAGACTGTGAAGAAATATTAAAAACCTTGGGTGAGGGTTTTGGAACTAGCACTAGAATTAGTTTATCGATTTATTTTTCTTGAAAAAAATTCAGTATTATGTCTAATAGATTTACTTTAAGGCCAGATGTTTATGACTTATGACAAGGTTACACCTGTTTTTTAGTACTTCTTAAATTTTAAAGAGGAATAAAAATGAACCAGTTTTTAAAAATGAAAAATGCATCAGTTGAAATAAATTACATCGGAGCTATTCAAATAGGCCTTGAGAAATACGCTATTTCAGGGATCTCCAACCCCTGGGTCATGGACCGGTACCAGTCAGTGGCCTTTTTGGAACAGGGCCACACAGCAGGAAGTGAGTGGCAGGCAAGTGAATGAAGCTTCATCTGTATTTGCAACTGTCCCCCAGCACTAGCATCACTGCCTCAGATTATCAGGCATTAGATTCTCACAGGAGCACGGGTCCCTGGTGCCAAAAAGGTTGAGGATCACTGTTCTATTTAATAAACAATAAGGGGATGACCATTTTATCATGCAAAATTAACATTATTTGCTTCTCTTTTCACAACAATGCAAAAATAAACATTGCTCTTCATCTATATAGGTTTCTTGCAGCATATACCAAAAAAACCATTTTATAGTCTTTTCAAATTAAAACTACACAATATTTGTCACTAAGTATGTATCTTTCAAAATGGAAGGTATTATCTTGCAGAATATGAACTGTTAACCCCACATTTCAACATGTTCTGAATAGGTAGATTTATTCATTCTAAAGCAAGCATTTTATTGAAACGATTATAAACAGATGAACAAAGCATGAACCCACACATGGACACACACACACCCATATGCCAATTAATCTTCATAGAGGTGGATGAGCAGTTACACTCAATTGTTGCAAGAATAGAAAAGGCAAAAATTTATCAAAAATAAGCAAAAGCAATGGAAGATATTTTGGCTGAGAGCTGGAGATATAATCTGGATCTCAGAAGAATGAGAAATGTAAAGCAACATAGTGGCACTCTGGTGAATTGTAGAGTAGAAAAGAGAATAGAAATAAAAGTTATCATCATAGTTAGTATTTCTGATAAGGCAATCAACTAGGTAGTGCCGACAGGAAGACAGAAGAAATTAGGAAAGGATAACAGAGGTTATTTCCTGGGTTGGGGATTACAGATGGTAAGTGTCTTTTGGTTAATATTTTCACATTTGATTGGCATATATAACCTATATTATATTTCATACCCTGTCAAAGAAATATCTTTTTAATGAAAATAAGCATTAAATTTAGAAGATCGGGACCAAGAATAGCAATATTTTTTCTGTATGAGACCAAAGAAATAAGAAATTTGGGAAAGCATCCCTTTAATTAATTTACTATTTCCCATTTTAAAACTGTTATTGCCTGAGAAACATAGTTCCCTTTTAAGAACTTTTCAAAATACCTAAAATTTAATTATCTGGTCAAGGGAGATAAAAGTTATTATCCATATAAGTTCAGTAAGATATAGGGCTATAATTTGAACCTAAGTCCAGGAATTCTCATTTAGTTTTCATTAAATATTAATTGAGAACTAAAAATGTGCCTGGAATTATGCTAGGTGCTTGCATAACAGGCAGAATTATATTAACTTATTTTAATCAAACTAAAAATAATGTGATTTAGGCATTTCTTCAGATCTCAGAATTCTATAAATCAGGTAGAAACAATATTTTCCAAAATAAGAAATTATGCTGAAAATTAATTAGTATACTGCTTCTCTGTAAGGAAAATACTATGATCCTTTAACTTGTATAATATGCCATTTCATATATTGTACAGATGTCAGAAGAAGTACAGTAAAGAGAAAAAGAAAGAACTTATAAATAGTATCCAACAAAGAGAACAACAAACTATTATCTGATCATCCCACCTGTTGACTAAATATTCCCAGTTGAGCTGTATCCAATTCCAGGCCATGGTCTTGCCATAGCTGTTATATGAGATATATCGGATGACTGTAAACACATCCTGAGTTTTAATAAGGTTTGAGTCTTTGAGCAAATCCAAATACCTAAGACAAGCCAAAAATTCAAAATGAATTTTAATGTTCACCCTTAGCTAAATTCTAATAGAACATAGCTTTCATTCCTATAATTCGATTCTCAATGCACAAATCAACAAAGTTAATTAAATATGACAAATGGTAAAACACAATTTAATTTTTTTCAAAAATATTTAATCGTTTTTTAAAAAAAACCTATGATTTTGAGGACTACTGAAATATAAACTACAGAAACATTAAAAATTGAATTATTTTGAAAGTAGTAAAAACAATAAACATCACAATTTTAAATATTAATTAAATAAGGAATTGTATCTATTAAATAGAAACACTTTACCCATTTATCTATTATCCCACTGAACTATAAAAAGGAAGCCATAAGTTAAGGGAAAGTATTTATACTCTTATTTTATTATGGAATCACAGTTAAGTCTTATTTGTTCTTCACAAGATTGTAATAAACAACCTCCCAATGTAATCTATATGGTTAGATTAGTTGGGTATAATTGTAGTATAATGCAAATAAGTCCAAATCAATAAATTAAGCAGCCAAATCAATAGATTTTTATTAAATTTATGCCCTGGCTGTATCTACAGAGAATATTTCAACATGCTCTAGACCATTCAACTTTCAGAAATGCACTAGCGGGGTGGGCCCCTGAATTTTTGTGCAATTTATCTTTTACATTCTGATTCATGTCTTAGGAAGGCATCTAAGCATTTGTTAATTTTCTCATCAGATATAATTAGCACAATGCCATCCAGGTAATAGATTAATGTGATGTTTTATGGACTGTCAAGATGGTCAAGTTCTTGGTAGACTGTCTTAGGGAAGTGAGCAGAACTGACATATAGCCTTGAGGCAAGATGGTGAAGGTGTATTGTTGGTCCTGCCAGGTGAAAACAAACTGTTTCTGGTAGTCCTTACAAATTGCTTACTGCATTGTAATTTATAATTTACATTCTGCCTCTCCCATGCACCTATGAGTTTCTCAAGGATAGATATCATGTCTCATTCATTTTTATTCCCCAAATCTAGATACTTATACATAGAAAGGATATTATAAGTGTTGATTAAATGAATGAAGTAAATAACTCAAAGACCATAACTAAGCAAAAACACTAATTAAGGCAGAAGTTAGTTGATTTGGGTCATATGTGAGAGTGGGAGCAGATTCATAAATGAGCTTCGAGCAGTCTTTACACCTTTTGAGTGGACTGTAAATGCACTTTGTGTGTGTGTGCGTGTGTGCATATTGTGGCAGACACTCCTCTACTGACAGAGACCAGTTTTGTTCAGGGGTTGAATCAAGGTATCTTTGATCCTAGGGAAGGTAGACTCTCATCTCAGCTTTAGAGTATCATGATTGACCCAAATCAGTAAAAGGAATTTAAGTTCCTCCAAGTCCACAAATGATCAAGTGGTAGACTCATGTGATCAAGTGTGACCAGTTCTGGATTATGAGGGGAAGTGGAGGGAACTGACCTCTTAACGTAACATATAGCACCCTGTGAGGAGGGACTCTTTGCTCCTGTCTTTCTTCCATTGAACACATATGTGTGGAAAAAAAAAATGTTTGGAGCTCAGGAAGTCATGAGACATCCAACATGTTGAGGTGACAAAACAGAAAGAGCAGGAGCCCAGGTCTTAGACAAAAATATTGAACCACTGCACACAGCTGAAAACTGTCTACCTCCAGCATTTTTTCATATGAGATTACATTTCTTTATTATTTAAGCCACTATTACATAGATACTTTGTTTCTGGCAGGAAAAATAATTTATAATAGATTTTCTGGAAATATATCATACTTTAATTAGCATCTAAAAGAGACTGAAACCATCAAATGCCATTCATAGACATGAAAAAAAAGAGTTCCAACTTACCTTGACAAAAGAGTAACGTTCTTCACTGATGCTAATCCATACAGCAGTTTTTCTTTTTCTTGAGCTAATGAAGTTTTCTGGTATTGATCAAGAGTGTAGTTCCATGAAGTCTCATTGCCAGAGGTCTGCATTCCATACCTATATACCAGGAGCCTGAGATTTACAGGAATCCTAGAAGAATAAACAGTGTTTCAGATATTTGAAGTTTTCATTTCGCAGTTTAAAATCTTCTAGAAATGAAAACATGGTGGACAGTCACCTTACAGTCCCACTTAGCCACTGCTGAAATAACTCAGAAGCATTGCCCAAGGCTTCTTGGTCTCCCATTTTGCATGCAAGCCCTAACACCGAAGTACGGAGTAACCTTAGGAAACAAACACACACTTTTCAATACATTTTAGAACACACAAACAGATATTAAATTAATATTAGTTTAAAAATGTAAAAAATAACTTTTCGAGGTGGTCTCCAGTATCATCCCATGTCAGATCATCTGCAATGGGTTTCACTTGATCTCTGAAGTATTCCTGAAATAAAAACATCATGTTCAATGAGTAATAATCCATTATTTACCAATAGTCTCTCATTTATTATAATCTACAGCCCCTTCTGTTCCAATCATTTTTTTTCTACTAGTTCAGAGAACTTTGAGCCTGTCTTCATGAAAGGGATATATTCAGTTCTTACCACATTGCAATTTAGCTTCAATCCTGAAGCTAAGACCATCCTGATCAGTCTCCAGTGTTTTATAAAACTTTGGGCAAGCCTCTTTTAACTTCCACTTCTTACTTAACATTTTTGAAAAATAGAATAACACCTGACATACTTATGGCACTAATGAGATTGCTCAGGAATTTATAAAATAATAATAATGATAACTAATATTTGTATATTGCTTTTGGATTTACAAAGGACATTTATATTACATGTTCCTCGCTATCCCATTACCATAGGCAACCAAGTGCTAACATTCCTATCATACAAAGAAAATTAAGACTCACAAATATTAAATCATTTGTCCAAGTTCTTTCATTTACTAAGTGGAAGAGCTAGAGATTTGAATCTAGAATTTGTTTAAAATTACAAGTGCCTTGCCAAAGTGCTGCAGAAAGTAAAGTATTTAAAATGACTACCTTGTAATAAAACCTCAGTGTGGAAATAACAGCAGTAACAATAATGTTATTGTCAAAATAACATGAAATATAATATATTTCGGTAAAAATAAATTCATTTTGACTTGGATAAGTCCATTACAAAAAGGATCTACTTAGAATCTAGGGTTTAAAATGTTGTTTTATAAAAAAATATATTTTTTATTATTTTATATTAGTTTCAATTAATTTATGAAGTGATCCCCCCGATTAGTCTAGCACCCATCTGGCACTACACACAGCCATTACAGTAATTTCAACTATATTCACTATTCTGTACTCTACAGCCTAGTGACTGTTTTGTAACTACTAATTTGTATTTCTTCATCCCTTTACCTTTTTCACCCAGCCCTGCAACCCCAAAATATTGTCCATTTTAAATAAAATATTAATCGTTGTATTCTTTTTAACACTAAAATATACCTTTAAGTGGTATACTGAACCAGAAATACTGACACTTTCCAAGTCATTGCACTTTCCTTTGATTGTACTTGGCAGGCAGATATGCTTTTGTCTCCCAGGAGCTCCTTCTCTCAGAAATCTTTCTAGTCTGCTAATGACTAAACATTTACTTTCATAAGATATATCATTAACATCACCTCAATCATAGGGGATAGCTCTTTATCATCTTCAAACATGCTAATGATATATGTTATAGCTGAAATGACTCTCTGCCATGGTAAAAAATCCTTTTCCATTTTAAGATACTTGGTCAAGTGCAGAGCCACTTTATAATCCAGAAGTTGAGCTCTAAGAAAGAAAAAAAACATGATTAATCAAAAAACATAGATTAGTTTTCATTTAACAGAAGAAACCAATATGGGGATAATAGAATTCAATGTTAATGAGAACTTCCTATTATGTGATTAAGAAAATGCATGGATTGCTGAAGCCAATAAAAGGGGTTTGTTCACAATGCTTTCAAACACTCAATAGTAAAGAGAAAGAATATAAAGTTGTACATTTGAAAAATCACCATGGCAAAATTTCACATAAAACTAAAATTGTTTAGCTATTTGGTTAATACTGATAAATAGAAATGTTTAAATTTTTGATTCATAAGCTAATTATGACAGACAAGTATACCATTACAAAAGCATCTTATTGAATTATTTGCTTTTGGTATGAAGAAAACATAGGAATAACAGTACTCACAAATCATGAATGCTTAAAATATCCCAACTGAACTTCTTTCCCATTTAAACATCTCCTTTTTTATACATTTCCCAATAATATGACTAAATAAAAAGAGGTTTTGTTCCTCCAGAAATTCTGAAGTTACTATTTACATTTCAGTGTTAAAATAATCCAATTTCTTCCTCCTTAGAAGGGATTCTAGAACTTTTTGAAATTATGTTCTCAGAAATCTGTTATACTTCAAATTTTAGCCCAGGTTTTGGAAGGAATTTTAGATAGGAATCCTTTTTTTCCAATTACATTTTGAAAGTTTAAAGAATATATTTTAAATGATCAGATTAGTAACACTGCTGCACTGAGTGCTATTATGTTTGAGGTAATTTTGTAAATGAAGAATAATGTAATTATATATTGACTTCTCCCCTAAGAGTTTCATTAGAGGATGAACTAGTATTGGAGAGATAAATAAGAATAAAATTTTTTGACATTATATGATTTTTACGAATGAGATATGATACAAAGTTTTCTTTTCAGTTCAGAGAGCTGATTTTTCCTTTTTCTCAGTTCCTGATCAATTTAGAAGGATTTATATGTTGGAGCATCCAGCCTTCCTTAATAAAAGTATAAATAATATTGAGAAATGAAGTGTTTTATTGAGTATGTTTGTTAAGTAAAAAAAAAAATTTAGAATATTGTGTTGACATTTGAAACTTTATTTATTCAAAAATCTTTCATTTATATAGTGAGAACCTAGGCTGAAAGACTTAAACCATAGAATTTTCCTATTATTCATACTGCAGAGAGAACGAGGGCTAAAATTTAAAGAAAGTTCCCACCAAATTCAATGAAGAGGAAAAAGAGGTCCTATGAGGGAATTCTTGCTCTCCTATCTTGGGTTGAGGCATGCAGAAAGTTTGGGAAATCTAGTAACAAAAAATTTCTTTTTGCTTCCTTGTGCTTGACACAGAAAAATGGCTCAGTCCTTCTCGGAGAAGCCCCAGTTAAGTACAGTGTCTTATTAACATGGCTCCTGAATGGGACAGTGGAACAGTTAAAAGAGACACCTACATGGATGGAACTGACTCCACACGCTCATGTTCAGCAAAGCCTTCAGGTGGTGTCGAGAGTTTTGGAAAGTCCTCATATATCTGGTCTCTCAAAGTTAATTTGTCAATTAAGTTCAGATTTTTGGCCTAAAAAGTGTCTTTGCAATCAACTAGATCCCTTTTGATCTTTCCCCATTCTCCTACTTCTTCCTTCTTTTAAAAGGCTGTCCACAAGGAGGTGGGAAAGTTGCTTATCCAGTCCTGTGTTATCCTCTGGTCACCTCTGCAAACACCTATAAAGAGGTAAAACTGGTGTACCTAGAGAGCTGCAATCTTGGCATGGCTGATGTTCACCTGGTAGTCTTTATTTGCTAACCTGGCCCTTACCTTGGATATCGTTGGAGCCACTGATCCCTGAAACCTGGCTGGAATCCTGTTCGTATTTTTAGCTTAGGTGGTCTTTTAAGCTATCCTCTGTAACATTCTTCGTTCACCCAGGGACTTCTGCTCCCACCCATGGACTTGTTAGCCAGTACTCTCTGCTTTCCCTTATGTTATTCTTCACCCCAATCCTGGCTTTAGCGCATAGTGGGCTGCAGAGCATAGTGTTAGCTACTGAAAAGGACAAAACCAACTGTTATAGGTGTGCAACAAATGATTCTTTCTGTCTCTGTTTTGGCAAGGCAGAAAAGCTCCTTGGCCTACACTCCACAGTAAGATGCAGGCCCACCAAATCAAGGCTAAAGTGGTCAAGGACAGGTTTTGGGACGCTTAGCGGATAACCCACCACCATCCTAATAAAGATGCTAGAACAGTTAAGTGGGAAAGATGGACATTTTAGAAGAGGGCTTTTGGAAGTGCTGTCAGTGTACCGTGAGGGCTTTTCCCCTCGCATCAAACCTAGGCGAGAGGCTTTTAATGGGACAACTTGAAGAATTTTACCTGAGTATCCTGGAGCTTGTAGGCATTGTTGTCTGGTGTCTGATACCTTGAGAAATCTAAAGGATGAGAGTCCGTGGTTGGCTAGAGCTCTGACCTCAGAGTGAAGAGATGAGACTGCCTGGGGTGGCCTGCCTTTCCAGACGTTGTTGGGAAAGAGGATACATGGATACTTGCTATGGACCAGAAGTGGGTCAGAGGAGTTTGCTTGCCCCTCAAGGGAACTGCAGGAGAATCACCCTTGGCCATGGAATAAGTGTGAGTGGGAAAATAACCATGAAAACACCACACAAGGAAAAGAGTCAGTGTTAAACATCTACAAGGTTCAGAGAGGACCCAAAGTGGACAAAATGTCAGGATCTTTCCTGCCTTCACTTGCTCTCCTTGCTTTAAGGCTGGAGGAACCGGAGGCAGCATAATAAGTGAGAAGTAGCACGGAACAGAGAAGAAATCAAGCACATTCCCACTGCAGGTGGCCGGCCTGAAGCTGGCCCGAGTCGGGGGCTGGGAGAAACTTTAAATAAAGTTGAAAACTTTTATAGTTTCACTGAGCTGGGCATATCATTGAACTAAGCCTGTTTGGGGGACTGGGTGTATTTTTACTCCTTATGTTAACAAAATATGTCCAACTGGACATTCCATCCAGGGCAGTAAGAGTACTAGCTCCTCAAATTGGGGACAGGAGAATTAAAAATACATTTATTTTTAGATGGGCCTGTTTAGTCCTTCTTATGAAACACGATAGTTACCTTTCTATTTGAACACCTGAGTAGAACTGTGTAAATCCTGCTCTGACCACAGGCACTTATTTAGCTACACATATTTTCTTTTTTTCCCCCTAAAGTTTTAGAGTGATCTAGTCTCGTCTCTAACCAACACTGGTGGAGTTTGTTCCTCTCTGAGTCCCATTTTTCTCATGTTGTTGCAGAAGGAAATATCTCGGGTCATATCTCAGGTATTTTCCAGATTGATTGTTGTGTGATTCTACTTATTTTTTGGTTTTTCAATTTGTTTCTCTTTCTTTCTGCAGCTCTTCAAAATTTTATGGGGCTATGGCCAAGGAGCTGAGCAAATGCGAGAAAGTCTCACTTGTGAGAGTTATTTGCTTTATACACAGTTCCTCAGAGAGAAATGTTCAAGAAGCTTTTTTTAACTTCTCCAAGCAAAAAGAACTGTGCATTGTGTTGTGATGGGAATTAAGCTATAAAGATATTACAGTTCTGTGTCATTTTTAACAGCCAAGATACTAAGCTTTGGAAAAGGTCGTTATGCACTCGCAGGAGAGTTTTTCCCGAGAAAAATTCTAAGTGGTTTTATTATGTTTTAAAATATTGATCATCTTCTTTCACCACTTAATTTCCCAAGTTTATACAGTGCCTGGTACAGAGTAGGTGCTCAATCAATATTTATTAAATGAGTGACTAACATACTGTTACATAAGGAAAATACAGTAGTTGCCCCTTATCCACAAGGGATACATTCCAAGACCCTCAGCAGATGCCTGAAACTGTGGATAGTACCTAACCCGAAATATAATATGTTTTTTCCTACACATACATACTTGTGATAAAATTTAATTTCTAACTTAGACACAATAAGATATTAACAATAATAACTAATAATAAAATAGAACAATTGTAATAATATACTGTAATAAATGTTATGTGAATGTGGCATTATTAAGTGAAATAAGGGTTACTTGAACACAAGCACTGTGATACTGCGACAGTTGATCTGTTAACTGAGATGGCTACTCAGTGACTAATGAGCAGGTAGCACATATAGTGTGGAGATGCTAGACAAAGGGATAATTCACTCCCTGAGCAGGATGAAGTGAGATGGTGCAAGATTTCATCATGCTACTCAGAATAGCGATTTCAAACTTATGAATAATTGTTTATTTCTGGAATTTTTCACCTAATATTTTCAGACTGCAGGTGACTTCAGGTAACTGAAACTGCAGAAAGCAAAACCACAAATAAGGGGAAACATTATAATTAATCTGTTATATATCCAGGGAATTAAACTTGGAGATTCCCTAAAGTGAATCATGTTGTTTATTACCTATAAAGAGAATCTAGATTACAAATTCAGAAGAGGTTTTCTAAATGCTTCTTTGTTGCTCTAATCAATAGTGGATGCATTTTTGTCACGTAATACAATTTATTGAGCACATATTATAGGCCAGACAATGTTTTGGGTGTTTTATGTGCATTAGCTCATTTATTCCTCAAGAGTCTTATGAAGTCATCTCCATTTTACTAATAAGGAAATTGACCCAGAGAGAGGTTAAAAATCTTACTAAAGTTTATACAGAGCCAGAATTTAATCTGGTTTGAGAACTTGTTTTTTAACCCTATAAATTCTCTCCTTAAAAAGTGTCAAGAAGATTTTCTGACTTTCAGTAGTCTACCTAGGAAGTCTGCATAAAACAGTTCTCCCATGGCATCAGTGCTATTATGCTATCCTTCCAGCCCATATTTAATGAGCATCTCCTACTATGGGCCAGGCACAGTCAGGAGCTGGGGATAAAATGAATAGGACCACAATCTGGGTGCCTATTCTCATGAAACTTACAGTTTGGTGGGTGAGCTGAACAGTTAGTAAACAATGGCAATGTAATATCGTGGGGAAATATAGGGTCCCATAAAAGGGATATCGACCCAGATGAGGAGCCACTGGAGGTACATTGTCTCATTCTTGGTACATTGTTTATATCTATGATAAGGCCACTACACAGCCAGCGAACCAAGTCTGCTGTGTCCCTAGCTCCTACAAAAGTGCCAGAAACTTAATACCTGTTGAATTACTGATGTTAGACTACCTGAAAAAAAAAATACCTATGGTTACTACTCTTCTATGTCCCCCAATATGTGTTAATTATTATCTTTTTAAGTTTGGGTTACCTTCGGGCCATGAAAAAAAAAATAGCCAAGTTTCTTAAGTAATATCTTATTTCTGATCAATCCTAGAGCACCATGTTTCATTCTTCTTACCCCAATGATCTAAAGATTTGATGACTCTAGCCATAAAAGTCTTATAATGGGCTTCAGCTCACAGAACTGAGTTCACGGAACACATTGTCTTTTTATTAAATTAAAATTATGAAGGTGAATGTTTAAACATTTGTAAATGTCACCAATTAGCTCAAGGACTCTGACACAGACAAACCATAATCAACGTCAATAGGGTAGGTGAATTTTTGTGTGTACGTTTAAAAGCTAAAGTCAGTACTTTGGCTATAAGGTTCATATGAGCTTTAAAAAAAAGAGTTAAAGAAAACAATGTTATAAACAGGGGCTTTGAATATTTTAAACTAAAATGAATTAATTCTTAAATTTTGTCGTAATTCATTTAGAATTTATGACTAAATCCACAGTAGTTTAAATGCTCTATCTCGTTCCAAAACCCACCTTGCCAAGGCAAAGGCATCATCAATAAGACTTGCCCGATCAGCAGATGAAAATGCCTGGGAAGAGGAAGAAAAAGAGGTAGCAAATGTGATTATTAATGCAAAACATGATTATTAAAGGAAAAAATAATGTCATTAAGATGCTGTTCTTAGAACAAAAATAAAATAATTCACAATTATTGCTACTCTTACCTTGTGATCAGAGGAAAGTCTGAAAGCTATCTGGTCCCAAGTTGTTTCTTCATAATTTACACGATAAAACCCAATGTGATCTGAGTTTATTGTGAGAAAAACATCTCCATCAGGATTAGAAGAGTTCAAAGTGATTCCTGTAGTAGTAAATAAAAACCGATAAGAAACATATTTGCATATGCTGTAAACACAGAAAAATTAGACCAAGAGAGTAAAAAGAAAAGAAATATTAGCTCAAAGAGTCAAGTTTGATTTGGATCCAAACCCCCAAAGCCTAATTCTTATTTAGTTGCCCAACTTGGAATATCGCTATAGTATATAAGCTGAAAAAGAAATGTCATGTAAATAAGAATCCTATAATTTGTGACTTATATTTCTTACTGGCCAAAGCTTGCCAAATGGTTAAGTAATTTTGTGCTTATCAATCCTTCAGAAAAAGAAAACAATGCCTAAAAATAGTGCAGTCCATGCCTTCTGGGGGAAGTTCATGTATTCCTGATCATGACGGATTCATTACACAAAAAATATTTGCTGAGGCAGCCTGGCGGGGAGGCAAAAGTGTAAACATTTAAAAGAATACTTTGTTTATTAAATCAACATTCAAATCGATGGAAATGGCTATTGCTAAGTAGAATAATGATTTGAGAATCAGTAACACTTTAAAAATGTCAAGAAGACTTGCAATAGAGCTGAAATCCAAACATGACATTCTTGATTTTATAATCTCTTTCATACTTGCTCTTCCAATTTTATTTATCATCATAAAGTCTCCTACTTCCTTATTTCAATTGATTGCATCAATGCTTTTCCATCACTACATTTACCAAGTGAAATTTCTTTCTAAAGTAGCATCCACTATTTATATAAGGCTCTAGTAAATAGATTTTATAAGCTCAACATTGAAGGAACAGAGACAGGTTTTAGGTAAAAGAAAACAAACAAAAAAAACCCTTAAAATAATACCTGTGCTCTGACATGACCAGATTTATTAGGATGACTTTTATACATTTTAATTTATATATTATTTTGTTTGCATGGACAATTTAAATAAATTTAAATAAATAAAGGTGTGGAAATACTTATTATATTTGAGAAATTGCAAATAGTTTAATATAGTGACAGTGTAGGATATGATATTGGAAAACAAGAGATGAGGTTGGAAATAAGGGCTGGGGCTTCAATGTGAAGAGCCACATACCGTGTTAAAGAATCCATCTGCTGAGGATGGTAAGATGGAGAAGATTTTTAAGTAGGGAAAAAACATGTTAAAGTCTGTTTTCTAGAAAGATAATTTTGATAGTGATGTGGGAGACGTATTGGAAGGAGAGTCTAGAGTTCACTGCAATAACCTAGGGCAAGAGAAACTGAGGGCTTACATTAAGGTGGAGATGATGAAAATACAAAGGAGATGATGTATTTGAGAGACACATCACAGGTAAAATCAACACAATTCTTTTTCTGACTTGATGTGGACAGTTAAAGAAAGGGAAAATGGCTTGCACGACTAAATGAATAATAGTGTTGCCACCTCAAGAAGAGAGGGAAATGAGTCAGTATGGGAAAAAAAGATGATTTAAATTTTGGAAGTGTTTGCAAGGTTTGTAAGATATTCAGGACACAGTAGTTTTTTATAATATATTTGTACGTTCTTCAACAAGACCATCTGTTTTTTTAGGACCATTCAGAGGAGGTACTTGACAAATTATAAACCTTTACCTCACTCACGTAGTATTTATCTTTCTTCGTCATTCTCCCATGGACAAGTTGTTAAAAGGAAGCTAATCTTTTGGCAAATGTACACTTTGAATGTTTGTATCAGGAGGAGAGCCTCTGGCTACACACAGAGCCATGTGTTATAGGAAAAGAGCACGAACGTTCAAATCTGACAGATCTAGGATAAAAATCCTCGCTCTGTGACTTACTAGCTGTTTGATCTTGGCCAAATCACTTGACCTCTCTGTGTCCCGGTTCAACTAAAGGGAAATAGGGACAAAAATCCCTCACGGGGCTATTGTGAAGGGATTTTTAGGTAATTAAATAATATAGATAAAGTGTTGGTCATATAGTTATGTTTCCAACAGATGGAAGCTATCTCCATTATTATGAAAGGGAATAGGCCGCCAGTTCTATAAATAGTGAAGCAAATATAAATAACGTTGAGAAGTTCCTGGCAATCCATCTAAATACTGAAGTATTTTAGTGTGCTTTATATATACCTAGTTAAGCCTGTCTAGAGTTACTGTGATTTTTCTCACTTTATAGATGAGGAAGTTGAGATCCAGGAAATTAATTGTTAGAGACTTTCCAAGTTCATGCTTCTTTCAGAACAGTTGTCAACTGCAAAAATACTGTTGGGTTGTTTGGTTACATAATGAAGTAAGTAGGACTAAAACCTTGATGCCTATTCCAGATAGAGAATAGAAGTAACATTTTTATCTTTTGTGTATCTTTCAATATATTCACACTCACAAACACATAATACACATAATGAAAACACTGATTTTATGATTAGTAATCTTTTTCATTCTGAAATATTATAAACATCTTATAATTTTCTTTTATATATGAAAATGTAAATTTCATGGTCACATAATACTCTATCACTCAATTTATAAATTGCTTTGTTTTGTTTCTTGCTAATTTTATGGACAAAGTATTGAATGAATTATTTCTGAGTAAGTGCTCTTTCTAGAAAATTGTTATTTTTTTCTTTTATTATTTTTCTTGATGATAGGGAAGACAGATAATTACCTTTTCAAAATTTTATCCACAGGCTATTTAATTTCAACCCAAATAGATTTCAATAACAGAGCACACATAAGAGTTCTCTAATGTACTATTTTACATAAATAATTATAATAAACTTTAGACAACGAATCAGCTTCTGATAGCCTGAGATTCCTAGGGCAGGAAACATTTTCTTTGGTGATAAAAATGCTGTATTGCATTAATCCTTATGTGAATTATTTTTCAGTGTGAAATGACAGCTTCTATCTTGCTAAATTTTGTGTATTAATAGTAAAAAGCTGAAAGATACAAGAGCTGGTACTTTTTACTAATGTCACAAATTACACTTGCAGAGCTAAAAACTTCAAGTAGGATGCACTGTCAGGATTTGGGGTCAAGGAAGAAAATTTCAATCTCTGAAACTAAGACTAATGTGAAACATATAAAATGGATTGGTTATCCATTTGTGGTAACGTTCTCAACAAATTATTTATTCAAGAAAGTATTAATGATTGTATATCACCTAAAACTTGGCACGTGGCCTGGAGGATCTCTCAGGAAAAAAAAGTGCAGTATTAATATGTAATATATAATAAACAGGAATCTGAAAAAATGCAACCTGACTACCATGATGAAAGATTATCATTGGCAGTGGTTTCGATGATTGGGAAGAAATAATTGCGAAGGAGATTTGGAGGGTAAAGACCTGTCAATGTGTCTCCGGTCTTCCCAAGGAAACAGGAGCCCAAGTATGTTCCAGATCTTTTAAGAGATCAGCTCTTATAGAGAACAATGTATGTAGCAGAGACCTGTTAGTTCTTTACCACACTATTCCCTTTTCCTCCTGGGTACACAGCTATACTGTTATTTATTAACTTCCCTTGTAGTTAGGTGGCAATATATGATTGAAAAGCGGCATAAATGTGGGCAAAAGTAATAAATGGTCTTCTAGCTTGGTCTCTCCATTATCTTCCTCTGTTTTCCGTCCAGATGCAAAAGATCCAGAAAGGGGAGTCCAAGATTTGGGGGGTAGTATACCTCAAAAAGTAAAGAAGGCAGAATTTCCAAGTAATTATTTGGGAAAGAACCCCCTAGGAGAGATGGCAGGTCAAGAACACTTCCATTGTTGCATGAACAAGAAATTTTCATTGCATGGAGACACTACTGATAACCTCTAAATGCAACAGACTCCCAGTTAATGCGATATATAAGGCTATCCCAGCTTGATGACATCTCTGAAAAAAATCTATCTACCTTAACTCTCTCTTTATTCTAATTAAGTAATTTTTCTTCCTGGAAACAGATAACCTAATTAGCTGACATGAGCATCCTGGTTCACCTTGGCCAGTATATTTTTCTTTGTGTAAATTAACAAATTAACATTCTCATATGTTTGGTTTATGTGAGTAAATCTTCCAAGACTTGGTTGGCCAGGGCTGAATGAATGAAACTGAGCTTCTAAGCCTGCAAAACTGAATTCATAATGATTCAATCAAAATTCAAACATTCCATGAGACTCAGCTTGAAAGAATGAAGTCTCTCTCTCTGTTATTAAATTTACAAATAGATCTCCATCATTATTTTGATATGAGATATTTAAATATGCTATCAAATTTTAGTGGTAGTCAGAATTTGGCTTTCTAAACCATCTAGAACGGATCCTGAAATCTGAAAGCATTAGGAAGACAGTCATCACAAAGTCTATACCCTTTCTTATGTCCTAGATCCTATGTGTTTGGGAATGTATATTTTAATATATTATATTTTAGCAAGATTAGTTATTCAATATCATGTGATAAGCTTCAATTCTTCTAAATGTTAGAAAGCGGCAGATTAAAACCAAAAAGGTGGTATACTACTAAACGTAGATGCACTGTCAACAGCCAAAATGGCAGCTGATACTAAAGGTAGAGGCATAATTAAAGTATACACAGGTAACCTCTAAAAACACAGCAGGTGGGGGCAAATAAGCCTTAACTATGCAATGACTTACTAAACTCTTAGTAAGTCTTAGGATGTGCACAGCGCCTTGTTGGGAATAGGGTAGGCAGTGGACAAAAACTGTGATGTGTAGTTTCTATCTTCAAGGAGCTTATAATGTACTTAAAAAAAAAAAGACAATAAATTAAGCTTTAACAATGATACTGTTTAAAATATAAAGTAATAATAAATAAAACTGACAGTATAAAATATACTATAGATGGCAAGAGAAGAAATTTCTTAGGGCAGGTTAGAATAGCCAGTGATAAAGATCTTTTTCTTTCATTATAAATTATGTGTTTAATTTTTTTTTTAATGTGTAAAATATTATGTACAGAGCAAATGTAAATAAAAGACCCAGGGGTGAAGTCCCAGCAGTGCCTGGGAAATTTCTAACTGATGAATCATTAAAGAAACCAAGCAGAGGGAGGTAAGGCTGGTAACCTGAGCTGATCGCTCATTCAGTACACTCAGGACTTGATGTCATCTGTGCTCTGAGCTGAGAGTTGAAGATGTTCCCAAACAGGAAACGGGAACTTAGCGCATAGCCTAAGAATGGAGCAGGCACTTTGAAGTAGAAAGGGATGTCTAGTTTGCTTTTGGCTAAGTGACCAGTCATGATTCTGAAGTTTCAGATAAAAATAGGTTTGTCATCAAAGCTCTGTGGACATTAGAGCTCATTCATTCATTCAATAAACAATTACTAGGTACCTGCAGGAGATATAGGACAACCACAACAACAACAAAATAAGCTCCATTTTCTCAAGGAATATTCTCTGGGGAGGGGAGAGACAGGTAAGTCAAGAATTATAGAGGGGGAAAAAAGTGTTAACCATAACGACAGAGAGGTACTGGGAGAGCCCCGAGCTCTCGCGCTCACATGCTACTATTTTCCATCCAGAGCACAATTCCTGTCTACTCTCTGTCAAGCTAATCACTTATTTAATTTAAAATATTATGTACAGAACAAATGTAAATAAAAGATATTACATTCCAGGGGGAAGTGCCACCAGTACCTGGGAAATTTCTAACTGATGAAATTACTAACTCTGCTTTTAGCCCTCTTAACTCCAAGCTTAGATTTCTTTTTATAATCTTTCCTGAACCCTCAAATCTGAGCCAGCGCTTCTCCAATGAGCACCCTTGGCTATTACCACACGAAGCACTTATGACACAGTATTAAAATTGCCTGCTGACCGTCTATACGCTCTCTGGACAGTAATCCACGGGGTAAGGATTGTGCTTTTCCCCCCTCACCATTGTGTCCATGCCTACCTTGGTGTCTGGTGCATAAGTTAGTTCTCAATAAACACTTACCCGAAAAGCTAGCTAATTATTTAATTAATTAAGGATTAAATTCATTATTCAAATATTCTGTCTAATATCTACATGATACAGGTAAGAAAAATGTTGTTAACTCTTGAAATTTATTTTATAAAGCACTTAAACCTCAGTTATCTGGAAAATTCACTTATGGAAAACTCATTACATAAAAATGCTGGGCAAATTGTGTTAGTGTAGATGAATTATTCATGTTTTTAAATTTATAAACAGCAAATCAGGCAGCTTCCTACAACCTTCAATTAACCAATGGTGACTAACGGGTAAAATATGTGATAATAGTTAAGCCAAACTCACTGAAAATCTCCCAGTTTATCAGTGCTGTTACATTTTCTTAAAGGTGTATTTTTTTTTTCTGCCTTCTCCATTTTCCTTTAGCAAATGTGTTTATGAGTAAGAAAATGCTCAGAAGACAGATTGGAATAGATAGAGCTTTGTATTCAAACACAACATGATCACATAAAATAACAAGACAAAATGACATTGATCTGAGAATTCTGGAAGAATTCAGGAGATAGCTGAACACAACAATTAAAAGTAATTGTTAGCATAAATGACCAAGAGAAAGTTTTGTAAAAGCAACAGAAAGGGGTCTTACCTTGACAATAACAAAGGTGGTAGAGATTACAGTAAAAGTAAAAAAATCACAAAAGTTTATAATGAAATTTTAAAACTCCAAAAGTGAAAAAAACATCCTGGATCCACACAAAACCTTGTACACAAATATTTGTAGCAGCATTATTCATAAAAGCCAAAAGGTAGAAACTAACCAAATGCCCATCAACGGATAAATAGATAAACAAAATGTATTATATCAATATGATATGAAAAGAATTTGGCAATAAAAAGGAATGAAATATTGACACATGCTATAGAAATGGATGCACCTTAAAAACATTATGCTAAGTGACATCCAGAATAGGAATAGCTCGAAACGTCACTTAGTATAATGTTTTATATGAAATGTCCAGAACAGGTTAACAGCTAAAGGGTATGAAGTTTCTTTTTGAGGTGATTAAAATTCTCTAAAGTTGACTGTGGTGATGGTTACACATATCTGAATATTATAAGAGCCATTGGACTATACACTTTAAATGGGCGAATTGCACAGCATGTGAATCAAACCTCAATAAAGCTGTTTTAAAAATAATCTACTGGAAATAGGGTAAAAATTTACTTGCCAGGGTAATATTACTAATTAATACTTTAGAACGTTTTGCAGGAGCAAATAGGCATATGTAAATAAAGGACTTTTACTCTTAAGAAGCCACAGGTGAAAGTTCATGCCAAATGCTCTTCTGAAAACAAGTCCTTATGAGATGGAGTGAAGAAGAGTCTCGTTTGTCTTAGATAAAAATGGCTTTGAAACACAAAACAAGTACAATGGTAAAAGTATAAAAAGTGGAATTCTTCTGGAATGGGTGCTAAACATAGCTTATTTATTATTTTTGAGTGATTTTAGGAGAGAACATGTGACAAGTTCTCCTTGTTTTTTATACAACTAAAATTTTTCAAGAAATAAAAAGACAAATCAATGAAGACAGAATACAGTAATACATTTCAAATCAATTTAAGTGAACAGAACAGTCACAGATGAATTTAACATAGGCAAGTGCCAAGTAATTCATTTAAGGAGATAGGTGGATACAGATACAGATAGTGCCTTGAGCTATTGGTGACAACTTACAAATTAGAAAAGATAATTTGGAGTACTTAAAGATTCTAATATGATGATTTGGGAAAATAATAGGTCTACTGTAATGATAGCATTTTAAAAATCAGACTTGTCACATAACAGTTTAAGAAATTCAATGGCTTTTTCCTTTTAATTTAATTTAAAGGAAAGAAGGAAGGAAGGAAGGAAGGAAGGAAGGAAGGCAACCTTATATATAAAACAAACATAAGACTCTGAAAAGTGGAGAGAAGAAGGTAGACTGGCTTAGGACCCCAAATAACATGATGGCAAAAATCCTGCGTTTTCTTATTGCCTTATATATTCTAGAATGAGTGTGGAGAAGCTGGCAACCCAGAAATGTTGGGCACAGACAAAAACCGCAAGAAAAGTCTAATCTAGCCAAGGACCAGGAAATTGATAGCTTAATGAGACAAAACTTTTAAGCAATAACTAACTATAACTAACTACTCCACTCCAGCCAAATACACAAAAATATCACCCTGATTTGCAAAAACCAAGTGAAAATCTACACCTCCTCGTGTAACAAGGCAACCCTGCCCACCACGGTATCAGTGGAGGTGATGTGGGAAGCAGTAACAATGGACTCCTCCCAGCCAGAGAAGTATTAGTGAGGAAGGATCCTGATCTCCCACCTTCACCATTTAACTGGAATATTCCATGTGTAACTAAATTTTTTTTTAAAGAAAAATTTAACTTTTATTACTAAAAAATAAAACCATATGCAAAGTAAAAATAATTAAAAGCCAACAGACAATCATATTCCTTCATAAGTGATCATCCAGTGTACAGTACACAATTAATACAGTTAATACAACACTCTTCAGTAATGAAGATAAGCCCTGTAACTGCTTTCAATTTCTATACCTCTTTATAATTTGGAACTTTGTATCAAAAAATTAGCTGAGGATAAAGATTATTTAAAAAAAATGCCTCGAGGCTTTGGAACAAAGATATTGCATAAATCTAACACATTATATAACATTGAGTATTCACGCACCTACTTGCACATACCCTAATATGCTATAGTTTCTATCAAGTGACACAAAGCAGTCTCGGAATTTAGAAGACAATCTTAAAATGCTATAAAGGATATAACACATTTTAGGAACAATATTGAAATTATACCACCACCATCATCTCTTAAAGTTTCCCATGCTCTTTAAATATCTCCTATTTAGAATCATGTGAACTGGTGAGCTGCAAAGGAAATATTATCCAGCAAACATGTTTCAGAGGTTTTTACCATTTTCTTTAGCTGCTTAGTATTTTTTTGAGGAGCAAGGGGAGATTGGTTTTATTACATTTTGATACAATATATATTTAACATTTTAGCCTTAAAATCTCATGAAAGGGGTTTTAAATGACTTTTTGATTGTTTTTATATCATCTCCTATCAGTCAGAAAATACAGGAGATCTAGAAAGAAGAATCAGTTTTGAGGGTTGGGTTTCAACAAAATGTTGGCTTTTTTTTTTCCTTCATCTATGATTGTTCAAGTCTCTAATAGAGAATGAGAGAATATTTCCTGCTTTCAAGATATAATATAATTTATATAACTCAGGGAGAATATATTTTGTCATCTACATGAAAGAAGTAATCTTTTGTTTTATAACTATTGAAATGCTAGGATTGAGCTTTTACTAGCTCTCTTGGAGGATATTATTGCAGTGAAACTTATTTGGCTCTAAGTTTTATAGAATCAATACATTATTGTTTCTTGGGTCCTGTAGCAGACATTTTCAGTGCTCCATCCTCATCCCCTTGAGTCTCTGTCATTTTTGTACCCCACCTCCAGCCAAATTCCATTGTTCTTTCCCTGCCAACACTTAGGTCTCTCTATCAAAGGACAGCCCTTTGGCTCCTGAGCAAGGAAAGCCAAAAATCCCTGGCAATTTGCATTCTTGTATGCTGCCCTTAGCCAGTGATGGATGAGCACGAGAATCCCTCACCTCATCTGTCAGGACCACTCTGAAGGATAGATAGTCTCTAGACACTGTCTTCTGCAGGACCTGCTTGATATTACACCTTTGCCGCTCGATTTCCCTACTTCCCAATCTCCTACCAGTTTTTCCTAGAAACACTTCTTAATGAATCACTTTTACTTGAATAATCACCTCAGGATCGGCTTTTAAGGAAGATAACCTAAAAGCGATCCTTTGTAGCTTCTCAATAGACATTTCCCCATCTGTAATAATAAAACACTCTAAAGTGCTTTAAATAGAGCCAGCTACTTAGTAAATGCTCAATGAGTGTTGCACATTATCCGTATAACGCTCTTTTAAACTCTGGAGCCTTCATACACGTTGTGGTTTCTGTTTTGAACATCCTTGACAGTCATCCCCCTACACCAATTGACTCAGCTTAAATATCGCTTCTTCAGGAAAGTCCTCTGTAGTCCCACCACATCTCCTGACCTACCCATTAATTAAGGCTCAGCCTATCAGTGGACACATATAACAGGAGAGAATAATTACTGTGAAACTTCCAAATGGAAGCTTGTTTCGCAAGAGAGAAATACTTATAAATTTTAATATCTAAAAGCTCCAGCAGTATTAAATTTGTCCAATCTAATTTGCTAGAACATAAAACAGTAACTAACTATAAAGAAAACAGATTACGGTTATTAAATGAAACACTTTCTGAAACATCTTCTTCACACCCTATAATTCTCCTTCCTCATGTTATCCTAATTGCCTCTGAATAATTGATCTGTGATGATTTATATACGTGACTGTAAAATAAGGTCAACAAGATTATTAACAAATAGATAAACAGGGTGAAGGGTCTTCTCAGTGGAAATCAAGCAGTGATGACTAGAGGCCACCCGGAGTTGGGGTTGGTACAAAATTCTCTACCCCAACTGTGTTAAGAAATTGAAAGAAGTGATAATAAAAATTAGCATGAGTGAAATTAGAATGATATCCAGGGGACAAGCACCACTCAGTATTGATCCCATGTAGCCAGGATCCAGTCTAGGAGAGGGCTCAGCTGGGTAATGGGGGTTGGGGTGCTAACTCCAAAGGGGTACACCCAGGGGCTGAAGGACCTGAGATCCTAATTTTGTTTTCTTCAGTTGGGAGATGTTATCATTTCAGAAACATATATAAAAATGACCATTTAGTTATACAGAAATAGATATAGTATTAAGACTTTCGTACAAGTTGCATTTATACAAGTGTAATAAGTTTCTAAATCATCTGCTGTTTTACACATATTTTGTTAGCTTTTACAACATTTGAAATGTTTTAAAAATCTGGCAAATTATAGAAAATGACATATTTGATTTGTAATTTTAACTAAAATTATTAGAATATCTTAATTCAGTAGTCATCTTTGAATGTCTAGAAGAGTCTGAGTTTTAGTTTGATTCTTAATATCTTAAAAATGCCCAAGAAATTTGACATACTATATTTATGAATTTTCATTGGTTAGATTCATAAAAATATATAGGAAATTTTTTTAAATAGATTTATAAATCCGTAACTAGATGTTGTATTTTGAAATTACAAATGAAATTTAATAAAATCTTAAGTAGTGATGTTCAAAAGTTTCTTGTAAATGACATATGCAAGAGGATTTAATTGATTGGATTTGTAATAGCTGTATAAATGCTTAGGAGAATTTCATTTATGTAATTAGTAAATAAAAACATCCTTAATCAAAAACTAGAAAAACTTCTGTTGGAAAGCCAGTTTCCTTCTCTACCCTTCTCATAGGCCAGCACTTCTCAGAAGTATCTCCTTTTAAATGCTCCTGATTTTAGTTATTTTGGTGTCTAGACCTGTAACTCTAAATACCTCTATTTTTTTAAGATAGTATTTATTAACTCATCGATGAGAGAGCATGATTTAGTTACTTATACTACTGTCTGGTCCATTCCTCTTCTAACAGCCAAAATTTAATAAAGTAAAATTATTATTAGACTTTCTATAGGTTACAATTTTCCTTTAAATAATATACTCATACTGCTATTTTTGTTCCATAAATGCTAGTATTGCTACTCTCTCCTAATGTAAAAAGAGGATATCCTGTGGAGTGTTGATAATTAACCAGCTTTGGGCTGGAGGGATGTAGTATTTGCTGATTTCTATTAACTCACATCATGACCAGTTTAAAACTACCACCATGATGTCACTGAGTTAGGATTAGAGCTAGTTCCAGCACACAACTGAATTAGTATTCCAGCACTTCTTCCACATTTTCTCCTTCTTCCAGCTCCTTTCTTCTGTCAGCTATTTTTCTCTTGTTACAATGTTGACTGCTTATATTTACGATCTTTGCCACCATATGAAAGTATTCGTTATCCATAAGTCAGTTATAAAAGTTAAAAGCCAATAAATAACAGTTATGAAATTATACTATATACAGAATGCTGGCCAAGAAGTGTGTTGGAGTTATATTTCCTTCCTCTACAAACTGATTTCATGCCCCCCGGGTCACTTAAATAAAATCCCTCCTCCCCAAAACTCTAACGTAAGGATCAAATGGAATCTTTTTTCTTATACTTTATCAATGGCATAAAATCATTCTACCCGCATCATATTTTTGAATCATAATTTTTACATAAAGCTTTTTATCTTGGTTTTTCTAATTTCATTCTTTATAGTTGATCAAACTGATGGGCCTTCACCACGTTCTCAAGTTTTCCCATCCTCTCAATCACTGTTTTTCCTGGAGATCGCCCAGTCATCTGCTCTTACTCACAGCACCATGAGCCCACTGGGTTGCTGTCAGCCCGCATTTCCTTTCATGGCTTTCCTAGGTTGGATGCACTGTTCCCTGGATTCCATCTCTTCCTCTTTTTTTGATTTATTTATATTTTTTTCTCCCCCTCCTCCAATCTCCTTGGAGTGTAGCTTAGTAACTTTCTAAGAAGTACTATGTGGAAAGCATTTGCTGACACTGCATGTCTGAAAATGTCTTTTCTGTGCTTTCATATTTGATTTAGTTTCACGGGGTAGAGACTGAGAGGTTGAAAATATTTTTTTGCTTCAACCTTTTAAATAGTTTCACGATTTATTTATCTATTTATCTATTCGTTCATTCATTCATTCATTCATTCATTCATTTTGCATTTGGCTGCTGTGGAGAATACTAAAGTCACACTAACTCATGTATTCTTGTTTTCTGAAATTTCATGAGGATGTAGCTAGATGTTTTCTGTTTTTCCCTTTTGTACTGTGTATTCAATGAGACCTTTGCATTGGAATCCTTATGTCTAATTATTTCTTTGATATACTTTGCCCCTCAAGTTTCTCTGTTTTCTTTATCACGAGACTTCTATTAGTTGGCTGCTATACTTTCTATATTTGTCTTCTCTTTCATATTTGCCAGTTCTATGTGTGTCTGCCTTGTAGTTTTAGAGAATGCCCCAAATTTATTTCTAGTTGCTCTATTAAATTTTTGCAACCAAAAATTTAACTTTCCAGAGATCTTCTGTGTTCTCAGTTTTTTCTTTTAAAGATATTCCACTCTTAATTAACGGGCATAATATCTTCTTTGATCTCTGAATATAGTTCATAAATTTATTTTCTATTTCCTCAATTATGTTTCTCATAGAGACAGGTATTTTTTTTGTTCTTATGGGATTTTACCTTTTATGCTTTTAGATTTTTTTCATGTGTTTTGTGTTCCTTAGTTGTCCATTCATATTTTAAAAAGAACTAAATTGATTATTCTTGGTGTCTCGTATGTAATCCCTCTACTGTTGAAACAGGAGGTGTATTTTTGAACAGGAAGTCTGACCCGGAGCTCTGCGCATGCACAAAGGGAGCTGTTAGCTCTACCCATCCATCCTGCAAATGCAGTAATAAAGAAAGTTTTTTCTAGGTGTCCCAACCAAAGGAAAATCCTTACCTCTCCTCCACTGTTTAAGTCAATTTTTTTAAGAAAAATAAAAAAAAAAAGACAGCCCTTGCCTTGGGTCTTTGTCAGACTTTTGAGAGCTCTGTAATGAGGACAGGATGGCTGTAGATGAAAGGAAAGTGAAGGGGGAGGTCTGAATGGCACAATGTTATGAGTCTAGACTTCAAATTAATTGTCCTATTTTCAGCCTCACTTCTCACTCTTGCCCTCCACTCTTCATGCTAACAATGAGGCCAGAGTGTGTCTAGGGATAGGGAAGGTCAGCTTTCACGTCTACTATTGGCTGCACCTTCCTCAATTTGTTTGGTTTTTTGGGTCAATATTTCTCCTTCTGCTTTTCTTCTTCTAGAATTTTATAATGCATATAGCCCCTTCCTTTATTTTCTTTGCATTTATGAGTTTATTTCTTTTAGCACTTATATTCCTTTATTCAATAATTTCTGGGAAGACCAGGACTTGCATGCATGTGCTCAGTCTACCACTTTGAACGTGGAGACCAGTGAGTTATTTTTGGATGTTTTTGTTTCCCTAAAGATGCCACTTTTTTGTATTATCACCCATCAGTCATATACTGAAGAGTAGGCACTAAGCAAATGACCAGTATTGCCATCAAATTTTTGCTTTTCTCTTGAAATGCATTATATAGATCCTTACCCAAGAGCTGAATGTGGCTGAGAAGAATTCGCTTTTGAATCTAACAGAAACCGTTTCTGTGTGATGTTCCTCATATTTTTCACATTAAGTACAGGATAACCCATCTGTATGGTCCAAGTGTCCATTACTTCTTTCACTGGTAGATTACTTGCCTGAGATTTTAAAAAACATGGAGATTAATTAATGAGTAAGGAGAAATAAAAGGATAATCAGATTTTAAAAAATTGATAAATCATTTGTTAATCAAAAAAACATATTTGGTGATATACTCTTCTTTACCTCTTCAAGTGCTCCCCAAAAATCTGAAGTTCTTGCATTCTTAAATTTGTATTTTTCCAAGTAAATCTGTGTGTGAGAGATAACAAGTATTTTAGGTGTCAATATTTGCTTTTCTCATACTTATACAGCATGAACTGAACCCCTAAAATATTTCACTCTAATGTATAATATAGAAAGTGTACCTAAAATGAAAAACAAATGATATACTGTATGCAAAACATTTTGTAACCTATAAAAACACTATACTAAGGAATAGTTTTTCTTACTAATGATATAACTTGTTCTTTTTTTTTTTTGTCTAATGGAATTGCAAACAAAAGAGTTTAATTTTTTCAGGACAAACGATATAAGATATTTAAGGGGAGTCAAGTATTTAGCAAACAGTCTATAACATTTTTGATCCACTATGAAGAGAGATCCATAATTCTGTGATCTTCACTTAGTGGTGTTAACCTGTCCACTACTGTCTGCATCCCCTACCTTCATTTATGATGGTGTTTTCTTATCTCAGACACTAGATGACCCCATCACACATGATTGATTGAGACGATATACAAAGATAAAATGAGTGAGCTTGGCTCTCAGCCCAGGCTGTGCAAACTTTTTCAATAAAAAGCTATATAGTAAAGATTTTAAGCATTGTGGGCCATATAATCTCTGTTGCAACTACTCAACTCTGCCTTCCTAGCAGAAAAGCAGCCATAAATAATATGTAAATGAATGAGCATGGCTGTGTTTGTGCACATTAATATTCAAATTCCATATAACTTTAATGTGCCATGAAATATTCTTTTTCTTTAGATTTTTTCAACCATTTAAAAATTTAGAAATGATTTTGTCTGCAGACCTTACAAAAATGAATGATGCGCCGGATTTGGCCTGTAGGCATTAGTTTGCACACCTCTGCTCTAAAGAAATGAATATATAACATTTTGAATGATAATGATAATGATAATGATGATGATGATGATGATAATAAAGAAGAAGAAGAAGAAGAAGAATAAACTGTGGAAATTGTTCATTTGAAAGAATAAAGTCTTCACTCTTCAAATGTTTTTACGATACAAATTTTTAACTAGAAGTCTTTCTCTTTTGACAATTCTGTTCATGACATATCTTTACATATGATTTTTCAGCTCTAATGTGATATATCTTTAGAGAAAAATCTCAGTTTTCTCCTAATTTCATAACTGGGTACCACTGGTGTTTCTCTGGGAACCTTCCAAAGCTCCTGCTACATCACTCCTCTGTTACTTTCTAGAGATGTTCCATTTAAAATGTTGAAGTCTTTGATAGTTATAGAAGCTTCTTAAGTATTCTTTGAGCCTTCAAAGAAAAGAAGTAGTGGTTGACTGTGCAAGAATCATTTTCACTCTGAGTTGCTATAATTTTCAGGAGGTGCTATACCTAACTGACATCATCTTCTAAATTCCTCTTCTTTTCAGGCCTAGAGAAATACAACAATATTAGCAGAATTGCTCCATGAAACCTGAAGGAATGTGCCGGCCAGTGTGGAATGCTGCCTTCGGATTTGTTCTTCTGATTAGTTCACCACTCGGCACTGCCACTGGAGGGCAGGCAAAGGAAAGGAGAAGAAATGAAAGGCACACTCTATGCCAATTTCAAGTATTCATTCCAGAGTTTGCACGAATCATTCATTCTCTCTTAATAAAATAATTGGATACTTGGAATAGTAATAATTATAACTATAGCTACCTGTTAATGACAATCTCTAGTGAATAATAGCTTCTTAAAATTAATTTAGAGGCATTTATTAGTATATTTACAATGTCTTGAGCTTAGAAATGAGCAATTATGTAACTGGAAGGGACCTTAAATATTATTTAATACAACGCTCACATTTTGGGAGCGAAGGAAACTAGTGCCTAGAGGGGTGAAGAGATTTGCCTGAGATTACCTTAAAGAGAATTCTGAATACTGAACGAGTTTGTGAGGTTTTCATCACTATTGTTGTTATTATTATTATTTTTTAAATTGCATTTTGTTGCTTCTCTTGAGCAAGTGGTTAAATGGACATTTATATAAACAGTATATTAAAAGGTGCTCATTTTATTTTGTCTAGATTAGTATTTCTGAATAGTCTATATTAAAGAAATTTCCTTCTTCAGCTTGAATAATGACAGTTCCAGTCATAATTTCACCATGACTTAGGTCAACCAATAACAATCCCTCATTAGTTGGTATTGTTGAACACAAAAAGAAAAAAATAATGTTTCTATTACTAGTACTGCAGGAAGGGAAATGGCATTTTTCTGCCGAGTCATTCCTGTCTTATAAGGGATACTACTGATTCTAGGAGAAAAAGAAAGGATGGATATATTGCTCAGCTTCTATTTCATGACTATATTCATGACATTGTCACGAACGCCGCATTATCTATTTTGACTTCTTATGTATGAACACAGCCTTAAAGATTTTCCAGTTCATAGTTTTGCTCTTATTTCCCCTCACTCTGTACCCGCTTTGCTGTCTGTGATGGGGGTTTGGGGAAAGGTAATGGGCATGAAAGAGAACAGATAGCCGGCCATCCCCAGATTTAGCACCACACCAGATTAGCTAATAAAGAGTCACTTTGGGCAGAAAGTGAGTATGTGCAAGGCGAAGATCTTGAACAATGTCACGGCTTGTGGTGATAACTCGAAGAAGGATTCTGTTCGGATTCTTGAACTGTGTGAAGGAATGTTCCAGTTGGTTTGAGAGCTTACTGAGTGTGGCCTGTATTTTCAGAGACCAGCTAGTATTTGAAAATTGAAGGAAAAAAGTTAATGTTTCAGTGGGGTTTTTTTTCGTTGTTTTTTGTAAATTTATTGCAGAGCACTATTATGGTATGAAAAATTAATATCTATTTTTTCTAGTTCATCTTCTAGTACCACCAATAGTCACAATTAGGGTGCAAGAAGACTGCTTTAACTTGAGAGAAATACTCATTTTAGACAGGACTGGATTTTTAATTAATTATACCACAGATACTGGGCTGAAAGAAATGCAAGAGTATTATTGAATTATTCACTTTTAAAGACTCTTTGGTATGTCTCTAAAAATGTTAATATGGAAAATCATTTCATTCGAAGGTAGCTTTGAAGATTCCAGAAACGTGTTATTCATCAGTCTAATTTAGAATGAAACCTATGTAAACTAAATTTTAATTTTTTAAAAAATTATTTTAGGCAAACCCTTCATTGACCTCACAGATTGCAAGGACCTTGTCAGTTTACAATCCCTTATTTTTCTTTTTTTTTATGCCTACAGCACATGGTCTTCCCAGGTGGTCTCCAATCCAAGTACTAACCAGGCCCGACCCTGCTTAGCTTCCAAGATCAGACGGGATCGGGCTTGTTCAGGGTAGCATGGCCGTAGACAGATTTTAATTTTTAAAAAGGAATTGTCTGTTTATTTCTTGAATGAATGAATGAATAGTCTATAATAAATACTATAGAATATATAAATAAATGAACATTCATTCATTTTTGATTCTCCTAACGTGTGTAATGCATTCTACTAGGCATTGGAGTATATGCAAGGACACAGAGAACAGAGTTCCTTGCTAAAGCTGCTTACAGTAAGAGAAGATATGATGAAATTTGAATTTGAAGCTGATAGGAAACTTATAAGATGTTCTAATGTACATCTAAGAACAAGCACACAGTTTCTCCTTTTTCACCTAATGTCCACACAGAATACTTTATTAATGGACTAAAGGAAGAAGAGGTACCGATGTACTCCCTGAATATTTACTAAATTCTGGTCTTATTTCTTACTTCCATAGTCACCTAGGAATTTTAGTATTGAGTAGAAGGGGACTGTTTCCTTTTGGAGTAGTATAGAAAGTACTAAATGCCACATAAGCAGACTTGGTGGTAGTGAGAATTGTAGGACTGACAGACAGGCACTGTGCTGGCAAGTCACCGTACCTCTACTCTTTGGGAAGGACAGCAGGGGCACTGCTCTGACCTGTGTTCACTTCCTGAGCTGGACGCCATCAGCACTGCTCTGCCTAACTATCTGGGGTGTCAGAGCAGGGAGGATGGAGACAGAAGGCAAAGAAGAGGAAGACAGTTCCACCTCTAGGCTACAACGGGCCAACCTGCAGACAGGACACTTGGGAGGGACACACTGTCGTTACTTTGATAATATAAGACCCCGAGAGAATTGGCTTAATGTCTGCTAGAAGAATAAAAATTAAACCAAAACAACTACTGGGAGTAATAAGCTTAAGTGGAATATGTGAAATACTTTAGAATGTTTATCATTATTTCCGTTTCCTAAAGAAAAAAGGCCCTCTTTAGTCACCGACTCCATCATAATAGGAATGTTTATATTAATCATTTTTCAAATCCAGTAATAAGGAAAAGTCTTTTTACAAGCTGTAAGAGAAGATTTGAGTAGATAGATTTAAATGTTTATATCATGTTACTACATACTGAGTTGTTTTCCCTGGAAATTCATACATTGAAGCCCTAATCCTCATTGTGGTGTTTTTTGAAGATGAGGCCTTTGGGAGGCCTTTAGTTTTAGATGAGGTCCTGAGGGTGAGACTCTTACGATGTGTCCTTATAAGAAGAGACACAAAATCTCATTCTCTCTCTCCCCCTCCCTTTCTACCTCCCTCCTCTCTCCCTCCCTCTCTTCCCACTTCTCGAGACACACAGCCCTCTCTCCAACGCATGAGAACACAGAAAGAAGGCAGTCATCTGCAAGCCAGGAAGACAGCCCTCACCAAAATCTGAATTTGCCAGTACCTTAATCTGTTTAAAATTCTCCATGAAATGTCTACCAAATGGTAATCACTGATACAATATAGGCACTTAACTGGATGTGAATTCTCTTTTTAATGTTTGCTATGTTATCTATCCCCAAGCAGAGTAAAAGTAAAAAGGGAATTGTCCTTAATTAATCACATATCTTACAACTCATATCAGTGTAGTTTTAATATCATTAAAAGTAATAAATTGTACCTGACATCCTTTTTGAAATTTCTCTGGTGTTATCCAGTCTTCAAGCATTCTCAGAAGAGAAGCACCCTAGGATGGGAAAGAAAAGCAAATTAAACTAATAAAGGACATGTAAAGGACAAATGTCAGTGATCATTATTGTGGTTAGTATGTCATGGTTGTATTTGTGAGCTTTCCTGTAAATGGTTTTGCTAAATTACATGGTTATAGCTCTATGATTTTGTGATAAAAATACCACTTGGCACACTACCTGTTTCTGTGCTTCTAAAATAACTTAAAGGTAAAAGGGAAATTGATAAAACGGCCAGCATTTCAGTGACTTGAGGTTCCAGTAATTATTGCACTTCATCAAATGAACCAGCAGGTGGGGCTTTCCTCATGAAAGAGGCGGTAATGTTTAAACAACGATGTTCTTTTATGAATAAGAAAAGTAGTGTCAAGATAAAATTTTGGGTATTTATTATGTATGTTTTAATACTTAAAAATATATTTAACAGCAGGAAGTAGATATTTGAGGAATTATCTGGTCAAATAATTTAATATAGATATATAATTGAGGCATAAAATCTTTCTCTTCAAAAGTGGTTGATCTCATTGGGTTTCCTCTAGTCTGAAGAATCGGATGAATACCTCTACTCTCTACATTCTTTTCACATGTTATGAGATTAGTATTAAAATTTCCTATTAATAGAATTTTAAGTCAACTTTCACGTAGCTGATCAGAAAAATATTTAGGTTAGTAATTTTGCTATAATTTATTAAGTATTATAAATTCTTTTTGTACCTAGTAGAAGGATTAGAAACATTTATTTATTTCTGACCTGATATCTTAAACCCATGGAGTATTTGGGACTCAGGAAAAAAAACTGATTCAACAAATATAAACTTCTCCCTGGATTAGAAACTTTCATTTTAACAGGAAGATGAAAAGAGTTGTTGACAGTATAAAAGAAAAATAAATAAAAGAAGCCTGAAAAAAATGCCATGGGAATAAAATGAGAAGAAACGACAAAAAATATGATGCTATGAATTTCAAATTAATATATATAAGGCTTTTTCTTTTCACTCAAGCCAATTTTAGCTAGTATTTACTTTAATAATTATAATATTTTTATATAAAACTTTAGGTATCACCTAGAATAACAAAAGGTATTAGTTTGCAGTGGCTTTTGAGCGAGTTAACATAGCGGGTAAACTCTGAGAAGCTGAGGTGAAAAATGACAAAATTGCGTCGCATACAGGTATACGTTTAGAGATGCTGTAAGAGAAAACGGGTAACATAAAACTTGGGGCGCTACGGATTTTCCCTAACATTTCATAAAATTATAATAGATAAAAATGCCCCATTTACAACATACTAACAAAGTCACGTTTAAATCTTATTAAAAAAATAATAAAATTCCTTTAAACCGAGTTGGATTCAAATACTTATTAGAAGTACTAAAGCATTCTACTAGATAAGGCACCCACATATATGGCATTGTTCTTTGACCACGTGGACAGAAAAAGATTTACTGACTTTTTTTTTTTTTAATTGGCAAAAATTATGACAACACATTCTGTTGGTGGGAATAAAGAAACTTCCATACTTCGCTGGTGGGAATATAACTTGATAAAATCCTTTTGAAGAGAAGTTTGGTAATATTTAACAGAAGTATTTAACTTTTTAAAAATAAATTTGTTTATTTATTTTAGTTTCAAGTATACAAACAATCCCCATAATTACTCCTTCTCTCCTCTGGTTTTCCACCTACCCAATATATTATTACTAACTGCATTCCCTATACGGTGCTCCCCATCCCCGTGACCATCTATCAACTACTAATTTGTACTTCTTTGACCCTTCACCCCATTCTCCCAGCCCCTAAACCCCCTCCCCTCTATCCGTCACCAAATTGTCCATTATATTTGTGAGTCTATTTTTGATTAGTTTGTTCTTTTTGCTGATTTACTGTCTTTTAAAAAATCAAACACAACAATTTAAAATTTGATGCTTAAAGTTTGAATGTCCAATGATCAGAATGAGAGCTGTTATAAACAAAAGCAGAAAGAAAAAATTTTGTAAATCTGTTTCAAAATCCTGAAACAAAGATGAGCATTTGTCAGTTCTCTGGAAGAGCAGAAGTTATGGAATTCGGCACTCAGAATAAGTTCCCAAAGCCCATTAGCATAGTCCAACCAATCTTACCATATTTAGGCATTTACTAAAAGAAAAGCCACTCAACAAGAAGATGTTCAAAACAATACCATATTTTCCCCACCTTGCTATAGGATATTCCGTCAAAAACAGATGTTATTTCTGCAGGGGTGGTCACAGTGACAATGATTGGGTGTGAAGACATCAAAGAATCGTCCTCTTGTACAGGTAGTACATCTTCAAGTAACAGCTGGTCCCGCTGAAATGACAGAATGAATCAAAAAAAAAAAAAACACTTTATGCCAGTTCATATTTCAAAATATCATGTATATAATACAAATTGGGGGTAAATAGATATAAATGACTCAAATTACTTAAAACAAGCACTAAGTGTTCAAATTAATTATATTTTACACTAGTTGGTATATACTGATTCTATCCCTTTCTACTGTTTATAACTCCTTTGATTTGCCTCTATATTACAGACCAAGAAGACACATGCATCTGTGAATTGAGACTTTCAGACATATGACAAACTTTTCAAGCCCTGTTTCCATATCTGTGCAATGAGAGTAAGGATATCACCTCAAAGATTTGTTCTGAGATTTAAATGAAGAAGCATGTTGATTTGCCAAAAATTTATGTTCAGGTTTTTAAAAAAAATGTTTTGGCAACTAATCATTGGAGTTTGGATGATTCATAATTAACTGAAGAAAACATTAATCTTTGCATTAGTTCTAATCAATAATCATTCTCTCATTCCAGCCCTAGATTTTCTCTAGCAAAATAGCGTAGTTGAGAGGTCTGGCTCTATAATCAGACTTTCTTGGTTCAAAGCTCAGTTTTTCCATGTTCTAGACATATAAGTTTAAGTCCCCTCACCTGTTAAATAGGGGTAATGATGGCATCTACTTTTTAGAATTGTGCAGATGATTCAATTAATAAATGCATGGTAAGCAGGTGGTATAGCACCTGACATAGAATAAAAACCTAATACAGCTGCTATTATTATTTTGATTCTTGATCACTTAGATTATGAAATCAAACTCTGTTAAATCATAACTAATAAAAAATCTTTATTGGTCTTATTTATTTAAAAATATTAGTTTTTACATTTTCTAATTTTGTGATTTCCTTTTATAATAAGCAAGGTACTATTGTCAAGTGGTAACTGCCAATCAAGGTGACTTTGACTTGGACTTTAATTTCTGTCACTCTAAAACTTTAAGTATATAGACAGAATCTTGTTCTCAGTATTAGGAAATTTGACTCTAGTCTTGGTTGTGCTACCGATTGTCTGTGTGACAATGGAAAGTTATATTATCTTCCTGGGCATCAGATTTTCACCTGTGAAATGAGGCTTCACTATTGTGGTATTTACTAAGCTCTTTGAAAATGCATCTTTATTTATCTGTCCCCTCCACCTACAAGACATAAACTGATAACTTCTTAAGAGCAGAGTTTTTTAAATTCAATTTTGAGTACTTTTTGTTCACTGAATGAAGCATGAAAAAAATAAAAGAATAAAGAATGGATGGGTTGAATCATGTCATTTAATTTCATTTAAGAACTGCATACTAAGTTTTTCTGGAATTTAATTGGTGTTTTTGAAAAACTGAAATTGGAATGTTAAAATATTATATATTATATTATATAATAATATTAAAATGTTTTACTTACAACTTGATATAAGAAGGGTATCAGGTTACTTTATAAAATAAAGGAAAAAATTTTTTCATTTGTATAGCTTAATGTTAATAAATTATGAAATCAGTAATTATCAGCATAGATTAGTAGTTCTCGACTAGGGTGAATTTTGTCCCCCATGGGACATCTGGAAATAGGGGGAGACACTTTTAGTTTCATAACTAGAGTGGGAAGGTTACTGGCATCTAGTAGATAGAAGCCCAGGATGCTGCTAAATATCCTACAATACACAAGACAACGAACCGCAACGAAGAATTATCTGGCCCAAAATGTCAATAGTTCCATGGTTAAAAACCTCGATTTGTATTAAATTGTAAAGAAACAGTTATTGAGAATTAACTTTTTCATTTTTAAAGATGTAGAAACTGCAAGGGCTTCAAGCGTTTAACAATGTCTTTTTATTCTGTCCAGTAGAGGGCAGTAGTCTGTACAGTTCTCTTTCACATCCACACACTTAAACTTTCATATATACAAAATGATAAGAATAACTTATACTATATAAATATAAATAAATAAAAGCAGATCTAGCTTTTTGGGGAAAAAAATCTGTAGAGTTCATAGAAGACTCTGTTCCAGGCCCCTCAGGGGCATACGGTATGATAATAGTAATTATGAGTACATTTGGGGAACTTTAAGCTTACAAGACAGAGAACAACATTCTTCTTTCGTAGAGGAGAGAACTGACTCAGAGAGGACATATAACTTGCTCAAGGTCACACTCCCTGTAAAGAATCTACGAAATGATTCATCCAGAGTTTGAACTTGAGTCTAACTACTAAGTTTATGCTCTTATCTCTTCACCGCACTATTTCAGCAACCTGCGTAGATTATTTACAAAATTAGGCTTAGGTATTTTTTGAAGGGTTAGCACTACAGATACTTTCCGAAACACAGAGTTGGCATTGTCTAAACTAGCTTTTTTTTTTTTTTTTTTTTTTTCCTTCCTTTCA
>NW_006441953.1:7786042-7821432 GCF_000325575.1 Pteropus alecto | reverse complement strand
TTTTTTTTTTTTTGCCTTCCTTGACATATGTTCTTGAGTGATTCTATTAAGGATCCCCTCAGATCCTGGTGGTCAGTTCCCCCTAGGTCTTGGGCATAGGCTCTAAGCAAAGTACAGTTCAGTGGAGCCAGCAGGCTCTACACCATTTCCACAATGGAATTCTAATTCACTGCTTCACTTGGCTCCAAACTAAGAATCATGGTTCAAAGGCTTTAATCTGCTTTGCATGAGAAAAATAGGATGTGGGGCTTATATATTTAGTACTCACCATTTGCCATTCTTTTTCTGCATAGTCTACTCCCAAGAACTCAAAGAAGGAAGCAAATCCTTCATTTAGCCACAAGTCTTCCCACCACTCCATGGTCACAAGATTTCCAAACCACTGAAATTATAATCAATAAAGCGATAGTTAAATTCTTATACCTTTGGTAGAGAGGCCTAGAAAATTTCAATACATTCATTTGTACATGTAAATTTTGTCGCTTGACACAGAAGTGGCTGGATTTGTACTTAGCATTTATTTCCTGCTTTATTTTTCCTGGTTTTAAAATGATGTTAAATTCTCCTTAGTTTCTTGCCTTTATTTAGGTATTACTGAGAATATTTAAAGTTATAAGAAGACCTCCTGTGTATTTACTAAAGGCAAAACAATGTCTCTTAAAAGTTTCTTTATCGTAAAATGTTTCCTAGCACTAAGAAAGAGTTTCAAACAGGATTTTCTAAATTAGTTATTTTTTATTTGCTAAATTATAATTCTTTCAATTATTCTTATATTAAAAATAACTTTTTAAAACAAGCTAATCTGATACTAAGATTCTATACCTGATGCACCAGTTCATGGGCAACCACAGTGGCCACCCTTTGCTTATTTGATGAGGCTGATTCCTCAGGGTCATAAAGCAGGTTTGTTTCTCTGAACGTGATAAGTCCCCAGTTCTCCATAGCCCCAGTGCCGAAGTCTGGAATAGCTATTTCATCTATGGAAAAAGAAAGAGTCCAGTGAGAAATACATTCTTTCCATTTGTTCATGACCTTTCTTACCAAATTAAGTTCTTTGTATGAATGTTTTTCAAAAAGTCTAAAAATAATCTATTCATGCAAACTTTTCAGTCTTAATACACTCAAAATTTCCATGGACTTTTTCCTGTTGGTTCCAGATATAAATGTGTCTTTTATTTTTTTAATGGAAATTTTACTAATTACACATTTTTACTCATGGCAATGCTCTTTTCAAGTCCTCTATAATTTTATGTCTTTTGTTTCTCTCTCTGTATTTCATTTTATTTAGCTTTCTAATTTTTTAAAACAATTTTCACTTAGGTAGCACAGAGCTTCTGTTTTGGAGATAAGCTGTAAAGAATTAAGAGAATGAAGTTTTCAAATGAGAACTTAAAAGTGCAGAGCTTTCAAGTGCACAGAAATATATTTCTATCCAGGGTCACAGAATATAAGAGAATATAAGTTCTACTTTTCCCGTAATTCTGTACAATTTCGTCAACCTGATTCCCTACTAATTAAGTAGCTTACCATTCATTTGTATGTATTAAGTTAGTTGGAGTAACATGGAATTGACTACATTCCCTTCCAGGTCTAAAATGTTGAATTCTCTCATGACTTCCTGTTCCTTATTTTTGCTGGAGCCTATAACCTTAGACACACTAATGGGAAGAGTCAGTGTTGATCAGTTCTGTGTTAAATCTCAAAACAGAAAATACTCAGCTTGATTACTGGACACATACAGCTTCTCTAGACAATGAACTATAATAAGAATATAATTTCTTTACTATTACATAGAATTTGAATGAGGCACATAAATAAAAATAAACTTTCATCTAACATATAAGAAAAGGCCCTTTCTGGTTAAAATAAAGATTTTTGAAGCTTTTTACTAAAGAATGAAAATCAATATATCTTAAATAATGGTCAAGATTATAGCAGTAGTTACCATTTCATGTTATCTTCATTCTTAGGTTTGGTTATTTTGTCACAAGAATACCACTTAAAGAATGAAGAAGTATTCCCCATATGGTCCAATATTTTCCATAATGTTATAAAATAAAATTTGTACCTACTCCTTGAAAAAAAGGAACTTTTTGTAATCTAGTTTCTTTGCTGAGTACTGACATTATAATAAACTCCAGTGCATGTAATTTTGGGGGCTATAATAAATGAAGAAGCCATTTCTAAGGAAAGTCTAAGATAGTCGATTCTCAAAGGGTTGAAATGCATATAGGAATATGAAGAAGAAGAAGGAGGAGGAGGAGGACAAGGAGGAAGAGAAGTAGTTGTAGTAGTTGCAGTAGCAGTAGTTGTCATCATTATTATAGTAGTTTAGCAATAGTTTTACTAGAAGTAGTAGTAGTGGTGGTGGTGGCAGTAGCAGTAGTTGTAGTAATAATAGTAGTTGTAGTAATTGTAATAGTAGAAATAGTGACAGTGGTGGTGGTAGTAGTTGCAGTAGTAATAGTAGTTGTAATAGTAGTAGTAGTAGTAGTAGTTGAGAGGGAGGAAGAAAGTGAGGAGAATAAAAAAATAAATTTGCGAGATTTCCACTCACAGGTTATCTTGGGTGGCATAAGATAAAGAGAAAAAAGACTTTAAAATTGACATGTTTAACATTTTATTAAACATTATTCTTATTTTGATGAAAAGTTGTTCCTCTTCCAGTCTCTTTCTCTAATAGTTGTTAAACAATCAAAAAAAAAAAAAAAATTGGAGCCACTGCCAATGAAGAGAAAACAGGGCATCTACAAATTTGCTCAGAACCATAGCCATTCCCATGCAGAGAATTTGGCCTTCCAGTTGCTTTGCATCGAAAATTTATCAAAGTAAGGGCAGAAACAGAAATGGATTTTGAGAATATCATGCTGAGTGAAATAAGTCAAATGGAAAGAGTCATGAATCATATGATTTCACTCATATGTGGGCTATAAAACCGAAAGTAACAAACAAATAAAACAAACAAACAAAAACTCATAGACACAGACCACAGTTCAGTGGTTAGCAGAGGGTAAGGAGGGGAGAGGTAGATATGGGTAAAGGGGGTCAAATATATGGTGACAGAAGGAGATTTGACTTTGAGTGGTGAACACACAATGCAACATACAACTGATGTCTTATTGAATTGTACACTTGAAACCTATATAATTTTATTAAACAAAGTCACCTCAATAAATTTTATAAAAAAAATAAACCCACAAAAAAAAGTCGGCTGTTAGTTGGTTTGTTTTCCTGTTGCCTTCATTTCATCCCTACAGACATCAATATGGATGTTCCATTTAAAGTCTTACTAATACCACTCACGTGTACTAATAAAATATTTCTGCTATTGATAGAAATGTCACATACAGACCATTTTGATTATAGCCCTATTTTTATTTTAAAATAAAACCGCCCCCTCCATATCAGAAAAAAATATTTATGAAAGGAGCACCAGTGTTTCATTTTAACTGCTGGAGAATCTAGAATTAGTCTTGTATAACAACAGAAAGACTGCAGGCACATGGGACTCTGACATCATCATTTATTCCTATTATTTCCCGACTCACTGATGGTAGGGAGACAATGTAAGCTATTAGGATGGGTACTGATCTGCGTTGCTATTTCTGGTTCCATAATTATCAACATTTGCAGTTTTATGCACATATAGTACTTTAATCTTTATTTAGAAATAAAAGACTATATTTATCAAGTAAGAACAGAGTATAGACATTATTCTTGGAGGAAACCAGAATAGATTTTTTTCCATGTCTAGTAAGTATTAGACACATATTGTAGGCACACAAAAAAAGACTTAGGGATGAGTATTAAAGAGTGATAAAACTTGAGAAAGTGAATTAACTTAGATTAAAATAAAGGAAATATTAAAAATAAGAAACTAAAAAGTGATTCTCACCTAATTTAGGAAGAGCATAATCCACACCAAAGTATTCTTCAAAATAATCAAATGCAATTTTAGTTATGTTTGCAGCATATTCAGCTGTGTAATTTTGTTCTGGCTGGACATATATAGTGAGCTAGTAAACAAAAACAAAAATTCAGTAAAAATTATTCTTCATTTGATAAAATACAAAAAGTATGATACATGAAATAGTGGAAAGAAGGTAGGTTTTGGAGCCAGATAAGTCTAATTTGAATCTCAGTTCTGCATGGTCCTAGACAAATCATTTCATGTTTCTGAGACTCATTTGTAAAAGAAAATAATACTGTATAACTCACCGAGTGATTTCAATAACTAGAAATAATGTAAGGCATGATGGTTGGCACACTGTTCAATATATTTTTAAAATGTTATTGCTTCTTTCTATTTAGAACCTACATTGTCTTTTTAATATGTATGTATGTATGTATGTATGTATGTATGTATCTATCTATCTATCTATCTATCTATCTATCATCTCCATATAATTTGTCTTTGAGGAAATCAATCATGATTTTTCTCATCTAAAGAGCCCTTGGATACATGTTTATACTTAGGCTATTCGATCCAAATTACTCTTTTGAAATTTTAACTATTCTATTCCCAGTGTCTAAAATACAATGATTCAAAATTTTCCTGAGAGGGAGGCATCTTGATCAGCTACATCAATTCTGTAAGCCTCTAGGATATTATTTGTTCCCTATGACATCATTTATAAATCAAACTAAGTAATTCTAAGCATGTGTGACCAAAAATAGCCAATACAATATTGAAAGAGAGAAAATAAAGTTGGAGGACTGACACTACCTGATTTCAAAACTTATTATAAAACTCCAATAATCTAGACAATGAGGTATTAGCAAAAGAATACACACATAGATCAATACAACACAGTAGAGAGACCAGACATGTAATCAACTTATCTTTAGCAAAGAAATAAAGGCAATACAATGAGCAAGACAGTCTTTGTAAAATGATACTGAAATGACTGAACATCCATATGCAATCAATCAATTAATTGATCAATCTGTACACAAACCCTATACTTTTCACAAAAAAATTAACTCAAAATGGATCATAGACCTAAATGTAAAACATGAAACTATGAAACTCCTAAAAGATAACATAGGACAAAACCCAGATGGCCTTGGATGTGAAGATGACATCTTAGATACAGTATCAAAGGCATGATCCATGAAAGTAATGATTGGCAATCTGGACTTCATTAAAAACTTCTGCTCTGTGAAAAACAATGTCAAGAGAATGAGAAAACAAGCCAGACTAGGAGAAAATATTTTCCAAGGACACTTTTGATAAAGGTACGTTATCCAAAATACACAAAGAACCCTTAAAATTCAACAAATAGAAAACAAACAACCTGATTAAAAAATACCTTGAAAAAATATGGGCCAAAGACCTTAACAGAGACTTCACCAAAGAAGATATACAGATGGCAAATAAGTACATGAAAAGATACTCTACATCATATGTCATCGGTGAGATGAAAATAAAAACAACAGTGAAATACTACTACACACCTATTACAATAGCCAAAATATGGAACACTGACAACATCAAATGCTGGTGAAGATGTGGAGCTATTGGAACTTTCATACAGTGCTGTTGGAAATGTAAAATTATACACTCACTTTGGAAGACAGTATGGTGGTTTCTTACAAAATTAAACATACTCTTATCATATGATCCAGTAATCATGCTCCTTGGTATTTACCCAAAGGAGTTTAAAACATGTCTACATAAATACCTGCACACAGATGTTTATAGCAGCTTTATTCATAATTGTCAAAACTTGGAAGATGTCCTCCAGTAGGTGAATGGATAAACTGTGGGACATCCAGACAAGAAATATTCTAAAAAGAAATAAGCTATGAAATGATGTAAAAATAGAGAGAAAACTTAAATGCATATTACTAAATGAAAGAAGCCAATCTGAAAGGGCTACATACTGTATGATTCCCACTATATGACATTTCGGAAGAGGTAAAACTCTAGAGACAGTAAAGAGATCAGCGATTGCCTGTGATGGATAGGTGAGGGGAGAGAGAGAGGAATAGATGAAGCACAGAGGATTTTTAGGGGAGCTAAAATGATATAATGTATGGATATATATCCATATATATGAATATACTCTGTGATATAATGATGGATACATATCATTGTACATTTGTTAAAATCCATACAACGTACAACACCAAGCGTGAACTCTAAGGTAAGCTATGGACTTTGGGTATTATGATGTATCAGTATAAATTCATTCTTGATTTTTTTAAAAAAATTTTGGGGAGTGCTATTGATAGATAACAGAAGAAGCTATGTATGTGGGGGAGCAGGGGGTATATGTGAAATCTTTGCCTCTTCCACTCAATTTTAAGTTTAGTTACAAACTAAACTTAAAAAATGGCTTTAAAAAAAAGTCTTTAGAAAACGTTTGTAAAGACTTCAAATAAATTAAACTTGCTGTGTTTAAGACCTGATGCAAAACTGCCAAAGCGAAAGATGTGGACATCTGGGAAGTTCCAGACCATATACCTGACCAGAACACGTGACTCGCCATTTAAAAAAGAAAAAAAAAAGTCTACTTTCTTCCTTTTTTATTCTAAATGCGTTGCTGGTTTCATATTCATTTAGGCACACATCCTGAGCCATCCTTTCTTAGAAGTGAAGAACAATGGAGCGATCCAATCATTTAAAGGACGAGTTCTGAAAAGGCACTCCTTTACTTATGGCCAGCTCTAGCTCACTGTTCTCACATCCACTGGGTAATCGACATTTTGTTTTATTTGCAAAAAATAATGCAAATGAAGATGCGATCATCTTTATCTCCAAAGGCAACACAACTCACTCAATTATCATCCTAACATTCTTTGAGTTTTTTGTTTTTTATTTTTTCATTAGCTATAAGTGGTGACACATTTCCTCACTGCCCTCCTGTCCTCTTTGTGAACAATGAAATGCGTTTTCCTAGAAGTTAAGTAAAACTAAGGATCTAGCTGGTGGCCACTGAACAGAGCAAAGGTAATTGCCCCATGTGAAATCAAAACCGTCACGTTCATATAGGATTGCCCTATTGTAAGCTGAGAGTCTCAGAATTTTTCATCTGTCAGCTCATTAGTGTGTCAAAACTCCATCAGAATTTCTACTACATCTCTTCCCTACCATTAAAAACTTCAGCAAGGGCAGTTCCTCTTGACTAATTCCACTGCTTTCTACACACTCTGTACTTGTGCGCTGCTCATAACGTGTGGAGAATGAAATAGGGTTGAAAAAGAAAAAGAGATAGCAGTGAGGCCTCCCACCCTCGGTGGAGCAATGGAGAGGAGAAAGACTATACGCTCTTTCTACCAATACCTTCTCGTTTCCCACATAGGTAGATTGACTCCCCTTAAGCAGAATGCTTCTGAGACAATATAATCTTGTTTTTTCTTACTCTCCATATTTCTGTTGACAGCAACAAGAATGCAGTGTCCTTAAAAAGGATTGATAGTAATGTAAATTCAATACAAATAAAAATAGTGCCTTCCTCTTCAGTTTCTGAGAACTGCAACCTCACAGCAGTTAATTCTGTCTTTACAGTCTGGCCAGTCCACAGATCACCTGTGAGCTACAACCCTTATCTTGAAGGATCATAGATCATATTTAATGACCATTGCTTTTATCAACTGAGCTAAGCAATCACAGAACATATAGATACAGCCCATTAACCTTATAACGTAATTAGCCAAAACTTATCTATGAGTGTGTCCTATCTGCCATACATCATAAGCATATTTTTAAAGACTCTACCAACATGCAAAAATTGTCTACTATTTGAATCTTCGAAACAGTTTATGTGGCATCCATTCAACAACAGAATGTCTCTGATGTTTAGATTTTAAAAAGTATTCTCCTCTCTGCTGGCACCTTCACTGGTCCTCACTCAGTCTTTCTGATTTCTGGCCTCACCTTCAGCAGAGGCTCCATCTGCAACTCTCTCTCCTTTCTATGGGCTTTGGAAAGGGGGCTAATTCTCCTTCATCATCTGCTAAGCCTCATCCCTTTTGTCCATGACAATGATCAGTAAATTACCCTTGAATTGCCATGACTTTTTAGTAATAATCATTGTCTTTCCAGTTTACATGCTTGCTTTACCGAGGTGACTTTTTTAAAGGATATGACTAGCCATATTAAACAGCATACAGTGAGGAGGGAAATACAAATGTATGTTCTTTTTTCTTCTTCCTTTCTAAAAGAGTCATGTATGCCTTTATTATTCAAGGGCTCCGTTAGGGTTAAATGTAAAGTTTATACATGAGCTTTATATATAAAATTTATTTATAAATATGAAGTTTGTTAGACTTCAAGAACCTAACTTGTATGCATATATTTAGTTTTTAAAAAAGTTAAGTTTCTGGTCTCGGAAGCTAAGCAAGGTCATGCCTAGTTAGTACTTGGATGAGAGACCATCTAGGAAGACCAGGTGCTGTAGGTGTGAAAAATAAAAAAATAATGGATTGTAAGCTGACAAGGTCCTTGCAATCTGTGAGGTCAACCAAGGGTTGCCTCGCCTAAAAAAATAAAAAAAATAAAAAAAAATAAAAACAGTTAAGTTCCCTAAACAAACTAAATTACTGAGATACACTGTTGTTGGATACTATTAGTCAAAGCTCAAAGCACTGAATCTATTGAGCTTCTACTGCCAATTGCAAAAGTCTATGCTTTCTAAAGCCTATATTCACCTGATTATTCCTTGGGGAGACATGACACATCTACTTTATCATTGTTCTTGTTGCTTTTCTCATTTCATATCGGAACCTACTGTAAAGAATGGTTTTAGAGTTCTTAATATTCTTTAAAAGAGCTTTAAAAATAAACTTTCCCGTTATATACATGAGAAAAATGAAGTCTAAGGCAGAACTGACACAAGAATTCGGTACAAAGTCTGTTTGTTTTTATTATGTCATACTTCCTCTTTTCTCTGTTCCTAAGACTGAAACCTGACTTTCCCTAGCTGCAAAATAGAGATAACAACTGTACCTATGTCACAGAATTCCTGCAAGCATTAACTAAGCAAATGCCTAAGCAGTGCTTGACATGTAAGAGTTTTATGTGCCCCATCAAGAGCGCTGGTATCATTAGAATAATACATCAAATTATTAACCTCTGTGATTTTCTCTGTCTGCACTTCCACATATGTGAGTGATCTCCACATTGTGGTATCCACTTTACCATTAGGAACACAGAGAGAAAAAGGAAAAGTTAAGTTTTTGACTTCCAAAATAAGCTTTTCATGCCCACCCAATAAATTTGAAAGCCAAAACCATTTGATTTGCAAGAGCCTTTTTTGGAAAGGCTTTTTTGCAATAAAAACAGAAGGTCAGGAAAAAAGCAAACCACAGAGTTTATGCTGTAAGAATAGTTTGGAAAGAGAATGGAGAGAAGTTCAGACAGCTCTGTCTCAGAAAACTAGATGAAAGTCACCTGGGCCAGGAGAAGGCTAGTAAAGTGGAGGGGGCAAGAATCTGGAAGGGCATGTTAGTGTTTGAGATGAAGGCGGCACTGAACCTGGAAAGACCATGTGATCAGAAAAGAATCAACTCAAACAGACTGCCAGCTACCACTGCCACCATCACCCCGGTCAGAAGCTGCCAGTGCCTTCAGGGTTCCCACCATCACCTGGGAGCACTGCAGGTCAGCTGTGCCCCGGGTCGACATCCTTATTGTGCTCGTCTGCTGAGCATCTTCTGTTAACAAAGGTGACCATACATCCAGGTTTGCCCAGGAATGTCCCAAGTCTGTTGCTTACCTGTTCACACCTCATATCATATATAATAACACTTCATTATATTTTATAGATGTTAAAATATATGGTCACTCTACCTATCGACAACAGCTTCCCTTTCCGCTGCTGATCATCCAGCAGAATTATCATCTATTCATCACTTGAAGTTCTGCAGAGTCTCATCTGAACTGCTCCAAATAGACACACCCCTTTAAATGGCTTAGAATATTGCAGGGTCCCTAAAACTGAAGTGAGGTCTATGGTATTCAAAGGGATGATATGACCACCAAAGACCTAAAAACACACCTGGGTGACACTGGACAGAAGGGACCGCCTCTGCCTCACATCTCCATTAAGGTACAGATATCTTAGGATATGTCACTCCCTTAGCAGCTTCCTTGTGCACATAGTAGGTGTTCAATAAAGATAGATAAAACAATCCGATTGAAGGAACCATCTGTTTCATTACCAATGTTGAGGTAGCAGGATGAGAAAGAGAAAATAATTTTATATTGTTTTTAATTCTATATAAATGCATATTTAAGTTACATATTGGTATTACTGAATATAACATCAACGTGTTTAATTTTGTAAGTTTATGTTCCTCAAAATATTTTTCCAGCAGTGGGAAGAAAGTTGAGGTGGAGTCATACTTGGTAAAAAGGAATAGTGACACATCAGTTTTTTTGTTTTCCAAGTTTTCCTTGTGACTGCTTTTTCACAAGACTGTGATTTTTTTTTCCAAATTTAGTTTGCCTTTTACCGATAGATAAATTATAAATACACAAAACATTGGTTTGAAGTTTGGGTGACTAAGAACTATTTTTCTGCTGTAACTATGAATGTTGCGAACATGTTCAGAACTTTGAGTTCGGAACTCAGCTGCTATAAAATACTATTTGAGAAGAAACCCGGCATTGTCATTTAGGCTATACAAAGCATTTCTTGGCAGCTTATTTTTCATTTAAATCAAAACTTGTTTGATGCTTGGTGATTACTATTACTGCATTAGAATTTTTTAAAAGCAAAAAATAAACATTTAAAAAATATAATTCACCTCATAGAAATTTCTACTATTTTTATCAATGTTTTGTTTTCATTTTTTTAAATTTAAATAAAGAATAAGAATCATTAGTAATCTTCTATGGCTTCCTGAATTTAATGCATTCCTTCAGAGAAGATTAGAGCCCTTGATTTAGAATAACCTTTCCGGTAAAAAAAAAAAAAAAAGAAAGAAAGAATTAAAAAGACTTATAAAATGTTATAAAAACCAAACTCATTCTGAAAACTTACCAAAACCACATCAAAAATGCATTTTTAAAATAATGAAATAAGCCTATGTCAAGAATAGCTCTGTGGGAAGCAGAAAATTCACTTTAGAACACATAAGTGTTGCTGCAGGCAAGATCCACTGGTGAATGTGACAGTGACTGGTCAAAGCTTTAAGGAGAAATAGGATTTTACACAGCCTTTAATTATCTCTCCCCTTGTATTTATTAACTACTGAGGTGGTTATAACAAATATCCGCAAAATCTTTGATAGTCCTCCCTCCAGGAAGTGGAGCTTAACTCCCTTCCCCTTGCGTGTGTGCTGTGCTTCGTGATTGCTTCCAACAGAGTATGGAGAAGAAAAACAGTGATTTACAGTGGAAAAACCTAGCAGACATCGCCTTAACCAGTTGATCAAAGTTAGCATTACCAATATTAAGTCATCTTACTAGCATGCACTCCTTGACATATGATGACAAGAGTAGCCCACCTATGCAATATTTTTCCCACAAATCTGAACCCCGGTCTAATCATGAGAAAACACCAGACAAACCCAAACTGAGGGATATTCTACAAAATATCTAACCAGTGTTCTTCAAAAGTGTCAAGATAATTAAAAAAAAAAAAAAACAAGGAAAGACTGAGAAAATGTCACAGAGGAGAGGAATTGATGGGGGACCTCATGACCAATACAATGCGTATCATCTATTGGATCTTGCCACAGAAGAAACACATTAGTTGAAAAAACTGGAGAAATCCAAATAAAAGCTATAGTCTACTTAATAGTTTTGTACAAATAATAATTCCTTGGTTTTGATGAATGTATGATAAATAATTAAGTAAATGGTTAACATTGGGAAAGCTGGGTGAACCTTACAAAGGGATTCTCTGTTTTATCTTTGCAAGTCTTCGGTAAATCTAAAATTATTTCAAAATAAGTTTAAAAAATAGACCTGAATATTAAAACAATGATTTTTTTTTCTAATTAGACTATTTTCATGTTAGGGAATGTATAAATTCAAAAACCTAAAACAGATCTAAAAAATAAAGTGTATCAAAAAAAAAAATCCATGACATACATATTTTCTGCCCTTGACCAATCATTCTGATCCAGACAAACAGTGAAATAAGACAAAAACAAGTAAGAAGACACAGGAAAGTAGAAACGATTCATTCATAGGTTTAATTCTAGGTGCAACTCTTCAGGAATCAACCTAAGACTTTTTGGAAGAAGGCACAATAGAATCTCTCTTACTGAGTTACTAGAATTAATATGGTTATAGCATAAACTAATTAAATGGATACTTTGAACCAGCATTCTCTTAGTGAGCAATTCTTCCCAACTTCCTTCTCTTACGATAAAAGCCAAGAGTTGAAATAATCTCCAGTAAGGTAATTGCTTCTTTTAGCACATCCTTCTTTGCAGAAGACAGAGTCAAATGTCCCAAAGAAATTCAAGGCTTAATTAGAACTTACTGTTTCTTGGGAACTTGCCATTTAATTTGTCCTAAATTTGTTTCCTAGGATGCTATGCAAAGTTGAAAACTCTGACAAAGTTACTGAAGACATAGTTCAAATATATCTCAGCATCACAAACCTAATAACTTAAAATGATTTTATATATGGCAATATGAGAAATTTTTCTTTTTCCTATCTGCTTTTTTTCTTCCAAATTTTCTTTAATGCATGTGTATTAAACCTATAATTTTAAAAACTTAAAAATATATTTGTAACCTGTATTGTTCTGGATTTGAAAATCAACTGCAGTATATCCCATTGGGAGACTTTGAGTTGAACTAAGTTAATAACATGTCTGTTGGGGATATTGTTTCCCATGATATGACTCCTGCAAGAGCGAGAGAAGCACATTTTATTAATTCAAGAATTACTTCACATAACTGGGAAGTCATATAATCTGTCCACATTTTGTACAGTTCAGGGTTTTTTGTTTTTTTGGGATAAAAGTCAGTGATTTTATTTACTTTAAAATCCTTAATCAACTAAAGCTGAAAAAGCCCTCAGGGTTTTTTTTTTCTTGCCAACAGAATGGCTGGTCAGACATCAAAGGCTGGCCTTAATTGTTGCTTAAATTACTGTAACACTTTAAGTTAACTCTGTTTTCTTCAGGATTGAATCAAAATGTAATACAACTAACATTCAAAAAAAGAAATATGCAGTTTAAAGTCTTCTGAGCTACCTTCCAAACTCAGTTACCTTTTTTCTTAACAATTTTTTCGGACCAGGTCCTCCAATGTGATTTTTTCTCATGAGCAATAAGGACATTTTAACATAATGAATGGTTCAACTACTAATATCAGCTGTTCTTTCTCCAAATAAACAATTAAGCAGAACATAGCCCTTGATTCTGTGTTTATTGATATAAAGAGCTCTTGCCAGAAGGGTGAAGATACCCAAAAGAGTTTAATCAGGGTATTATAGATTCTTAAATCACATGGTATAATCAGATTATGAATAGCACATGATTAATGTTCCAGAATAATACTGTCAGAAGCAGAGTGATTAAGAATGGTCTTTTGATTCATGAAATTTCTACTAAAATATTGTTGTATTTGACAACAGCTACCTAGCTTCATATTTTTTAACTGACAAAGAAATATAGGGGGTCAGCACGGTGCAGTAAAGTGAAGTTTGGATGTATCTCCACTGCTCCTGACATACAGAAATAGCAGATGCAATTGAAAAAAACTGAAAATCTACAAGACATATCAGGGTTTAAAACAATATTGGCATCTCCACAGAGTTGAAAAAAAACTCAAAGCAATGGGCAGGAACTGAAGTACAGGCTTATTAGATTCTGGTTTGGGAAGAATTAGAAACAGGTTCCGGGGGGTCAGAGCCAAGTCATGCTTTGGAAATCATATTTTTAAACTCTGACTACTGTTTCTGATTATTTTTTCATAGCTTTCTGATTTTATTTTATGGTGATCATAACTTCTTATATCTCTGAGTATAATAATTAAAGACCATGTGTATAAATATTTAATTTTTATGGCTTTTTAAAAATTATCTTTTGTTTCCTCAATTATCGCCATTCACCCCCACTATGCCTTAGATTTTCTCTTTTATGTTGCTTGTTTTCCTCATATACCTGCTTGTCTTAGGTTCTCTGTTCAGTTCTAAGAATATAGTACTGTAAGGCTGGTGTGGGTTCCCTCTGATGTCACAGTTAAGCAGATTTAAGTAGACTGTGTTTTTTTTATGTTTGTTTTATTTTGTAATTCTTTCAGGAGTGGGGAACTGCACTGGCAGCATTTGTGCTTGGGTGTCAGTTGTTAGATTTTAGTTTAGAGTGAATGGGTAGGAAGCCAGGCAGGGAACTTCCTAAATGTCAAAGAGGTGGAATTTACCACGATTTGTCATTCACACTAAATGCCTTAAAGTTCTCCCATAAGGTTCTGTTCAACTTTGAGGAAAACAGCACCACAGGTTTTTGCAAGAGAGAAGATTCTGGTTGCCTGTCTTATAGATGGGGCAGGGAATGAGGCGCCTACTTTGCTCAGCTCCATGTTTCACTTTCACTGAATTCTCCTGACTCAGAGTTTCTGGTAGTGTGTAAAGAGACTTTCTGTTCCTCTCTTGTCAAATAGGTGATCATAAAGTAATACATTATGACAATATTATCTTTATTTCCCACCCAACTGAGGAAAACTTTACTGATTTATGATAGAATGTTAAACACTCAGCTTTGATAGAAGAACCACTTAAGAAATATTTACTACTTAAAATATATTTGAGGATCTTTTGCCAAACTATGTTTTCCATTGTGTCATTCCAAATCTTCTACATAGTAAAGTCCATCATTAAAGTTCAGCTAACTAACTGGTACAGGCTCTAACAACACACCCAGTCAGTATAGCTATATAGTAATATTATCTCTTAGCCAATGGGTGCCCTTTGCCACATCTGAAGGTCACAGCAAAGCAATACATGTGATAAAGGAAAGACAAAAGTTGAATGGGTCATCATGATATATAACCCCTTTAAGAAGGTCTTTCAAAGTCTCTTTGAAAAATAGACATTTCTCCATTTGCTATAATTTGGACACAGTTACAGGAAGCATACTGAAAACAAAGGTTTAGGATATCTCAGTATCAACCCCTACTATACCCACGTTAAGGTAAATTTTCCCAGGAGCTAGGTTCACAGGAAATAGAGGAATCCATCCCTTCCTTCCAGTGATTGGTGAAGAGATAAAAATATTTTCAGAACATCACATTTCAGTATTTGGAGGGAATTTGGAATTTGAGTCTTTACCACTTGCCAGCTGGGTGATCTTGAACAAATTACTTAAAGTCAATACATTTTAATTCCCTTGTCTTTAAAATAGAAGTAATGATTTCTTCCTTATAAAATTTTATTGCAAAGATTGTGAGATTTTATACATATTTACATATGTAATATGTAGCACAGAGGCGGAACAACAGACTAAGCAAAATTGGGGCCTCCAAAATGAGAAAAACGCTTAAGTAAAAGTGCGTGGTTTTTCAAAAGAATATTATTGAATTAGCCATCTTGATAAAAATAAATTTAGTATTTATATTTTCTTACACTTAAAAATATGCTTTTTTGACACTTTGTTATTGTCTTATTTTGAATTGCATATAGAAATGGCACAACAAATCTCTCAGTGCTTAGTCACTTGAAGGATATTGATCTACCTCTGGTTTCCTCCTCCCTCTCTGGACTGTCCAGGACCCCATCCAAACATATATACTCATCCATTTTACTAAATGGGGCATGCCCCGATATTTTAATATATTCGTTATGATGTACTTAGGAGCTAGCTTTTCATTTATAATGAATTTTTCCCTTACAATAATTTGAGGCTATGCATGTCTATATCTGTTGTGTTTGTTTATTGTTCACCTATATCCTTTTAGCTTACATTTTTCTATATTGTTCAGTGTACCAACAAGCTCACAGACCCTGGTAACTACTGGGCTTTTCTAGTCTGTTGTATGAAAAAAAAAAAAAAACTATTCAAAAAAGTAGAAGATTAGTCACAAATGCATAGGCGTAAAAATATAATGTGACTCACAGGTATTCCCTTATTTGATACTCTCTTTACGGAGTAAAATTGATGCACAGCAAAGCACACCAGGTAAGTGCTCATGGGGACAGACTTCTCGAAAGTTGTTCTATTCCATTTATCATCCACCGATTCTTCTTTCTATTGAAAACAAAATATAACTTTTTATTTATCAAAAGGTCAATCATATACAAGACAAATGGTTTCTAGTAAGATGTTCTTTGTCAAAGCTTAGGGATAAAAAGAAATGGTGATGTCACAAAAACTAAAGGGAAATTTATTTTATTTTTAGTACTGTGATAGAGTGATCGAGCTATACACTGTATAAAGTTTCTGAGGGAGAAATACAATTTCGAATATGATAGAAACTGGACGGGACTTTATATAGCTTTCTATATGAGACACACAATCCTGACCATAATATTTGAGGAGATACTATGTGAAGACTAGGCTAGTGCTCAATGCCTTGCACATGGGAAGAACTAAGTAGGTATTTGCTGATTTGACCATGTGCAGGAGAGCAATAGCTGGACCAGGCATAACAGGATGTTGGGTTCTCTGTTCCACCTCTGGTTGTCTACATCGAGACCCAAGGTATGACCACTAAATTCACTGCCATAGTTACCGCAAAGAGAAAGGATTCCATTGTTTGATGCAATTACTGACTCCATCTATCTGGTTTTCTGTCCATGCCAGCTTTGCTTTCCTCCCTGCCAATCACCAGCCTTAATACTTCATCTATGAAAACTTGTCCAACTCCTGCTACTTATTGTTTAAACATTTCCACATCGCCTGCAGCCACCCAGTAAGTCACACTACAGTGAGAAGCTTTAAAAAGGGATTAAGCAAGGGAGACTGAACTAGAATTGATGCTTCATTGACAAGGCAAGCATGTATACACATGTGCTTGTATGGGAGTGTTGGAGCTCCAGCAAAATAAAATACGCTGCAATTAAAAAAAAAAATGTACTAGTATTAGTTTTTATCTAATGATGCAGAATATTCTCCTTCTTCCAGAAATATACTCTGCAAAAGGAAAAGGTCGTATGGGGAGGTCTTAAGCAGAAGTTAGTAAAGTTTGTATTCTTTCTCCTCCCACCTTCACTTTTCTCCCTCCATGCCAAACATTCTAATGGCATTTTACCCTGACCCAGTCTTCTGGATTGGTGTGTCATACTTTAAGTTTATCTTTTCCTCGCTCTTATCCAATCAAAACTCAATTTCTAAGGTGCCTGACACCAGAAGCAAACAAGTTGATAAACTAATTCACACTGAGGCATGGATAGCTGATGGCAGTTTACTTTTTAATCTTCTTAAGATTTGTTTGTTTTATTTTGTTCTTGCTTTTTTAGAGGAATGTTTATAATTAAAAGGGATAAATTTTAGTGATATTTCAGATAGCAGGTCAGAAAGATAGGAGGTATAATTTTGGCAGAGTATCCTTCTGATACTAGTAAGTGAGAATTATACCTAAAGACAAGCCTGACCTTTGTATATGTCAAACGTTTAAGGTATAACAAACCTCAATTTTGAGGTAATGGCACTTTAGTTAACTACATTATCCATTATGGGAATGAGAAGCAGTAACAGAGGAAAGAGTCTTATGTTAACAATTGTACAGACAGAGATTATTGTAGTCTATTAATTTTTAATATTTAATGAGCATGTCTCATTCACCAGAAAGTCTATAGGCATGTTGTTCCTTGGAGCTGGCTTGTGGACTCCAATATTTAACTGACAATATTTTACAGTATATCTATCTTAAAAACTGGGTTTATATTCACATAAAAACCAAGAATACTGATGAAGCCCTCGAATATTTTTAAGTCTGTAATAAATTTGCCGTTAATTTTTCCTGACTGGGGATTCTTTCCATTAAGCAGAGCCCAGCTGATGTATAGCTAATGTATTCTCTCTTGCTTAGAAAACTCAACATGGCTTATTGACTGGACTATGATCTCTTGAGTTAAAGACTTTTAGGACTCAAAGGAAAGAGACTGCCAAAACGTATTTTGAAACCTCTAAACGAACTATTAGAGCAAATTTAATTTTAGAATTCAGTGAGGTTCTCTCACAGCAAATTGGATAATTTACCTGACATTTTAAACAGACTATTTGCAGAAACAAAAATTTAAAAAATACTCACCGCCACAGGCATATTTGAAAGTGCCTTATAGTCTTTGAGGTGGACGATAGATATTGTATAAGTAGCCTTTTTGCTGGGTTCATCAAAACAAGGGAAGGATTTCCTGGCATCTGTTGGTTCATGATCAGTGGCTGCTATGCTCCTTGGAAACAAATAAACACACAAACAAAACACATGTTGCCTCTTCTGACAGCCCTTATGTTTCTATTCCTATAGAAAAAAATCAACTGTGTAATAATAACCATTCCATGTCTTAAAATGAGTTTCCATACAGAGGTTGTCAAATAGTTGTTGAAGTTTTTTCTGGAATTTTTAGGTTAACAAAGAAATGAAAATCCAGAAACCCTTCAGATATTCTCTATGAATATTTAGATATTTTGGTGCCATAATTAAAAATATGTAAACTGTAGATGAGTGAAACTAAACACAATTATGAGCTATCACTCTCTTCATCCCGAAGCTGGTGAACAAGAAGTAGATAAACAAAGCCAACTCAAGAGCTCTTCTCTAACTGCCCCTGTGAGAGTGAGCAGCTGTGTTCTGTCACAGAGAAGTGGAGCATATTCCAGAGTCCCAGCTCCTGTCCCTAATGGCACATTCTTTCTTGTTTATGTTACACCAGAGAACAAGGCCCAGTTTCATTTCCATGCAAAGTCAGTGCTCTGAGTAATCTCCTAGGAGAAGCAATCTTTGGCCCTGTTTAAAGCCCATTTTTGAGAAGAGACAACATTTTTTTAGGTCTCTAACTAGGCAAATGCTATGTAAGTGGAAATGTTAATGTTTAATGTTCCCATCATTTCAAAGTGGACATATTTGTTCTGAGTCACTGCTCAAAAAAACCTATGAATATATACTTTTTACACGTAGTCATATTACAGTAAGATAGTATTGTTGTATAGTTGTTCATTAGAAGAGTAAGCAAAGTAAAAAAATATAAAGGAACAGAAAAGTAATGAAGATGTGTATATTTGTCAAAACTCATTGAACTGTGCCCATTAAATTTATGCATTTAATGCATATAAATTTTTACCTAAAAATAACTATAAATCAATACTGAGCTCTACTAAGTAGTTTTGTGTTGCTGTGGTATGGGTTAACAATTCAGAAACAGTCTTTTCCGTATGCTGGGTTTGAGCAAATAAAAAAAAGAAAAATAGAAAGCAGGTTTCTCACTGTTGGGGAAGAGAATTATAAAATCGTAAAGGGGGAAGATTTAAAGGTACCTTGGTATTGAATTGCAATTTCAAGTTTGGTATAAATTTAGTGATTTTTCATAGTTATAGGTAGATGGATATAAAAATACACAGAGAAACATATATTTCCTAGCCTTGTTTGCTGACAGGACTAAATGCAATGACAAGTTTGTAGCAATGAGCACAGCTAGTTCCCAGAGGACCATTTGTAAATACCACTCTCCACTAAAAAGAACCAAAATGGCTGATTCCAGTGCTAGGTCAGGAAAAGTTCAAGATGATCCTGGAAAATCTTGCTGTGCCAAAAAGTAAGGAAGTTCTCAAAAAATCGTGGGAATAAGTACAAAGGACAAAGAGTCCATTTGAGGGGACTACCACTAGCCAAATCTGGTTAACTGCAACATCAAAATAAACAATGAGATTACAACTCATTGAATAAAATAAGAATCCATGAATCCTTACTCTATTAAAAAAAATTAATAAATAAATAAGTGGGGGAGAAGAGAAAGCTCTTCTTTACAACAGATTGTCTACTAATAATTTTAGGAGGAATGATGATTTAAAAATCATCCGTGGGTACCAAAACAAATGGATGAAAGTTTGATGAGGAAATGAATATCTGAATAGTTTCAAAGGATCTCTCCAAAATTACTTACAAAGGGAAAAGGTGTAACTTTACAGTGGAGAAACCTGTTGGATACCACGTTAAACAAGAGATCAAAGATAATAACACAATTAATAAGAATACAAGCAACACGATGTGTCGTCTCTTGATGCGGTTTTCTGAGAAGGACACAGCATCACTTCTGTAAAATTCTCAACAAGAAGGCTTAACTTGCATTTTTAAATCATCAGGAAAGTCAGACAAACGAAATTGACAGACGTTCTTAAAATAAGTGGCCTGTACTCTTCACAAATATCAAGATTGTGGAAGACGAAGAAATCAGAGGGGGCCGGTCCAGGTTAAAGGAGTCGAAAAAGGCATGACATTAAATGCAATACATGAATCCAGACTGGCTTCTGGATTGTGAAAACAATTTCTTTCTCGCTTTAAGACAAGAGTTTCAGGAAAATTTAATATAAATTCATTCATTTTATATTTAAGTTCATGAGTCACAGCCACATTATGTCCCTAGTAAAAATTCTGAAAAGCTTTAGAAAAGGCCCACCTCCACAACAGTGTCTGCCCATGGGTTGATATTCACCTTCCAACCCCAAACAGAAAAGCCTGACTCAGCACCCTGTGGGAAAATCAACACTTGATTCAAAGACACGTTGTTCGATGATTATCTTCCAGCCACACCATCTGCCCACTAGGAAGTCTGAGAGGAAGCAGGCAGCTAGGACAGAATCTTTCTCTCACAAGGAAGCAATCTACCTCCAAGCAAGAGATGGGTGACTTGGTGCCACTAAAGGACATTTTCAGGTTAACTGATGAAATTTGTTTATGATTGTGGATTAGATAATTGTATTATATCAATGTTAAATTTTCTGATCTTGGTAACTGTATCGGTGGTTATGTTAGAGAATGTCCATGTACTTAAGAAATATATACTGAATGTTAAGAGGTAAAGGGAAACTGTTTCAATATATTTAGGGAGAAAAAGAGACAGACATTGATGGGGCAGAAGGGGTAGGAGGAGTGGGCGGTGTTGGGGGAGTGGGACAAAATGTAAACAATTGATGAATCTGGAGAAAGTGTTTCTAGGAGTTCCTTGTACTATCCTTGTAACTTTTCTGTAAGTTTGAAATTATTTCAAAATAAAGTTACTCAAAAAGCCTCAGCCAAGAACTTATTCTTCCATAGAGTAATTACTGATGAGTGTTTGTGATAGTAACAATTTAACTAGTGAACTAGAGTTTCTAACACCGTGCAGATTGCAGTGAATTACAAATACATCAGAATATAAAGAAATCTGTAGATTTTCCTGGGGTACTAAGGTTTTATAACAGGATGCACTAAGCTCCAACCCCATGTTTAGTCAGCTGCCTTTTTTCTTCTGAATTCTTCTGGCTTCTGATTTCTTCCAGAGGCAGAGGGAAAAGAAAAAGTCACTCTGCAAGAATGTAGCAGACTACTCACATCTCAGAAATAAGCCAGCTAACTAATTTGGGAATATAAGTGTGTGTGTGTGTGTGTGTGTGTGTGTATGCGCGCGCGCGCGCGCACGCCTGTGGAGTGAGGGTGAGAAGGGAGTGGAATTTCACGTTCCTAAGCAATAGCCACGGGGTAGGTTTTCAAATAGTCTTTTCTGGTCTCTGCTCTACGCCTGAGCACCCAAGAGAGAGAAGAATTCTCAATCTTTTTCTCATCTCTCTTTAACAGAGGCAACGCTTGATTATAGATAAAAATTGCCTTCCTAAATTAGAGCATTTCTGAAAATGCAGAGATACTTTGGAAATGGAATATAACAACATTGGAGATGTCTCTGTGTGATGTGTTTGCTGGTCCTGTCGGTGAAAGTTAATCACTGCAAACCCACTCAACTACAGTGATCTGGACATATACTGGCGTAGGTAAAGTGACACTCAACAACCAGAAGAGCTACAAAATGTGTGTAATTTTTTAAAGTGTAGAGCCAAACTGATTGTGGGGAAAATCTTTTTCTAAGAGTAAAACTTCCTAAATTCTAATCTTACTTCAGTCCCTTCAGTGTGATCTTGCACAGATTACAAAACCTACGATTCTTAGTGCCGTCATTTATAAAAGCTGGTTACCAAAGCACATCCGGCCTCTTCACAGGGTTATGGGGGAGAAAAGGGGTAGGGCGCATGTAGCACTATATTTGAAACTCTCTTAAAATTTACATAATGGGATTGGGATACACTTCATTCTATTTTCTTAAACTCTAGAAAGCTAACTATGCTTTCTGATATAGCACTGTCCACAACCAACAGACTTCAAAATTCATTCATCAGACAGAAATATCTGTACTGGAATAAAATTAATTTTTAAAAATTTGTAAGTAAATACTATAAGCAATATAACAATTTTTAAATGATAACTTGTTATTTTTCTCATGAACTCCTGAATAACTCAAAACTCTTGTTTATATATGCTAAATTACACTCAAAGTTACTAAAGTTTTGTAAATATATGCAAATTTGAAAACAACAGGTATGAGGTAACAGTATGAAACAACGTTAGATCACAACTTCTTTGGAGAGGTTTTATTCAGTGATTAAAACTTTTTTCTTTTTAAAATCAGATGAATTGTATTGCAAATTAATGGGAAAAGCCTGGCTAATAGCACAGTATGTTCAGGAGTGACTCTTGGGTATATCCCAAGAATAATTACAATGCCAGGCAACTGTGATGAGATAAACCACTTTTTCATAAAGGCCTCTCTATGTCATGTTAATAAATCACTTTGAGGCCCAGCACATTACAAATATAACTCTATGTAGCTTATTCATTTATAAAAAGGAAGAACATTCCTCTGACGTCTCTGAGAACATTACATCAAGGTGACTTTAGGGAAAGCTGAAGAGAGAGGAGGTGATATAGCAAGTCACAGGCAAGATCACTTTAAATCAACTTTTTAAAAAAACTACTTGATTATCTCATAAATCATCTGGCATACAGTTTCCAATCAAGATTCTCAGGCTATGTTCAGCATGTTAATAACTTAAGCCAGCAATCTAAATAGCAAGGTCTGGGGGAAAATCTTAAGAGCTTCTGATGCAAGCGAGGTAGCCACAAGTGCTAAGTTTTTGTGCAGACTGAAGAAATGGTTCCAGAATTAAGGTGGGAAGCTGTTCACTGCAAGACAATCCATTTAGCTTATTCAGATACCAACATATTTTTGGTGGTTTGAATGAACCAGTTAATTGTTTAACTTTATTTTCCAATTGCTTTTTTTTTTATGTAGAAGACATTCAAGGTCAAGTAAAATTTCTTTTTGTTTCCTTGCTTCTAAAAATAAAGGAAATGACTAAGCTTCCTGCAACAAGTAAACGAGACCCAAAAAAATCTATTCTTTAGTGATAATGGGTATACTGATAGCTTGACATATCAATCTAAGAATATAATAAATAAATTGACATATAACTAAAATTTCAAGATCAAAACTAAATGAGCACACACATCCAGGAATGTGAGACTATACCATACACACTTAGCCAAGACTATCTCACTGATTTCTTTTTTGCCATGTTTTCACTTAACTCCTAAATCTTGATCACAAGTCCTAACCTTGTGCTTCAGACTTATTTATCCAAATGCCTACTAGACATCTTTTCCTAGAAGTCTGACAGACATTCGACACATTGGACACTGAACTTAGGACCTTCCCTTCTAAACCTGGTTCTCTTCTCTTCTATTTCCAATACCAGTTAAATAAATGTGTGGACTATTATTTCTGAGCTCAGATATATGGGGCATCCTGGCCCTATTACTTTAACTTAATCTGCTGCATAATCAATCAGTTTGTCAGTCCTGACTCCCTAACCTCCAGACTGTCTTCTCCATTGTGTCCTCTACTGTCAATCTTGAAATCCCCGTCTACCTGATCTTCTTCTCTTTCCTGGATCGTTCCAACATCTCCCATATACCCATGGATAGACTTGGCTCTTTTCTTCACCATCTACATCTAAATGGTGACCAGCTGATTATTCCTTAATAACACTTCCCATCATTAGCTATGCTTCCTTTTCTTTCTTATGGGTTTTCTAGAGTTATCTCTAGCGAGCCTCTTCATATAAATTTCTCCCACAAACTAATTTCTTCTCCCCACTTCGCTTTTCTGACTTAGTGCCTTTCCTTTTTACCTGCTTTTGCCTTCTCATTTGCCTATTGAAATCCCATCATGATATCAAAGTTCAGCATCAATCCTACCAACGCCATAAAGAACACCCAGAAAACCCAAACTAGAAACCAGTTGTCTCCTTTTTAAATTCTTGTTGTAATTCCTGTCAATTCCAATAATTCTCAGACCTTAAAGTATGAAGACTGCGTTCCTAAGTCAAAAAAAAGATCTACTCTTCCCTTCAACAAGATGGGCAGAAAAGAAACCAGGGAAATTTTCCACCCTAATTGAGTGGAAGGTAGACATGTCATTGGTGGAAGCTGGACTACTTCACGGGAAAGGGGCTGTGGCAATGCAGCAAGCCGGTCCCAGCTTATGCCTGAGGACATCAGTTGCATAAAGACCTGTATGAAAATGTTTCTATACATTCGTTCAATAATATTTGAGTGCTCACTGTGTGCTAGGCAGTGAATAAGAGAGACACAGCCTACTCTCAGAGACCTGCAGAAGAGTCCACGGTCACATAAGGTTGGGAAACTGCAACTATGGCAGTCCTGGAGGGTCATAATGGACATTATCATATAAAAGTCTCTGGAAAGTCTCACTATTAAAACACACACACACACACACACACACACACACACACAAAACCCACATCATTTTGTATTTAGCATTACTTCCCAAACTAATTTGGCCCCAGAAGCCCTCCCTTGCTTTTGTTCTGGCAAAATCTATTAACATCCCATGCAACTAGGGCTCTGTGGGACATGCTTTGAGAAAATACTGTGTAAGAAGAGCAATTCAAATGCTAAGGAAGCTGAGCCTGGAAGAGAAGCAAATATCATTATGCACTTTGGAGATGTAAGTAGAGAGGGCTCTGCCTGGGAGAAGAACTGAAAAGCGTGTGGGGGTTCCGGTGGTGTGGGCAGAGAAACATTCCAAAGGTTCCAATCCTTTTAACTGGTTTTCCTCAGACCATAAGGAACAGACCAGAGAGTAGGACTTTTAAGTTTCCCAAACTTTCTCCTCCTAAGCCTCACTCCAAATCTGTCCCCAGCAAGATGATGTGGATACTATTGCTAGGAAGCCCTAAGCTGGCTCCGTCTTCACCAACTCTCCTTTACCTCAGAATTTTGAGCATTGAACATTACAAAACTCACTCTATAATGTGAAAAAATGGTGCTGTTCCAATGAACTGACTCTTGAGGTCCTTATATGGACACTGTGGATGGGATCCCCTTGAGGCCTGCATTGTCAAAACGTTACGGGCTTGAAAAAAATGCACTTTTCTCATACGCTTGAAGTATTTCATAACAAGAAAAACAAAGAGCATTCCTTTTAGCTTAAATGAAGTTATTAAGTATGTGCCAAAACTGTTCCAAAGCGTCTATGCAGAACTGGCAGCATCCTGTGTAATATGAGAGCCTCGACTGCTACCAATGAAAACAGAGAAATTCGGGAAGACCAGTCTTCCCTGAGAACCTAACCAAGCACTGCCCTTCTTTGCCAATCTTTCAGTCACTTAGTATTTTCTAACCAACAATTAAGATAGCTGAGTTTCAGAACGTCAGCTCTCACATTCATATTTTATGGTAAAATTAACAGATGCAGTAAAATAATCCAAAGAATTGGAGCAAATAATATATATTTTAGTATACTGTGCTTTTAAAAAATATGTGAAATATGTAACAGACATTTATTAATAGAACTTTGTTCTATATTTTTTGGCCTTCCTATAGTGTATAGAATTTTTATAGAATATTTTGATGGCTTTACTCGGATGAAATATCTATTGTTTTCACAACCTAATAGCAGTTTTAAAGTCTTAGCAATAATCATTTAAAAGTTTTCACTCATTTTCATTTTACACTAATGAATTTTTAGAGTATCTTAAAGGCGGATATTCTTCAAAATAGTATGCGTTTTTTTTCCACTGAAGTGCAAACACTTTTGAATGTCATTTATCATTAGTAAGGCTTAGAGAAATAGGTACTTTCATTCATTGTTGATGGAAACATAATTTGGGACATACTCTTTGAAAGTCAGTTTGGAAACATACATATGTGCATGCACATGTTACGTATCTGTGTGTCCACACACACATATGTCCATGCATTCATATATGTGCAGTTTGGACTATTTTCCTAAGAATTTAAAATGTTATACATAGTTTTTTTATAGGGATGTTCATGATACTTTAATAGGAGTTTATAGGTAAAAAAGTAGGAGCAACTTAAATGCTCAAGTTTAATGGAAAAGTTGAATAAATTACATTATAGCCTACAATGAACTATCATATATCCATTAAATCATTTTGTAGAAGAATACCAAATGACATGTTAAAATGCAGATATATCTTAAAAGCATACAATAGTATGGACGGCATAATAATGCCATGTTTAGGGGAATATCTGCTAAATATTAATAGCAACTATACTTGAATGATAGACATAAATGGATTTTTATTTTTTCTTATATTGTTCCTTGTCTTCCAAGTTTTCTGCAGTGAACGTGTATTACTTATGAAAAAAACAAAATAAATGTTACAAGTCTCTGTATATATTCATACCCTTTATACCCTAATATAAGGAAATAAACGGATGCACACTTAAAAGTGTACTTACAACTATGTTCTTTTCTGACTTGTTTATAATAGTAAAATACTGGAAGCAACTCAAATGTCCAACATTAGAAAACTGGTTTTAACAAATAACAGTACATTCAGACAATGGAATCTTACAGAATCTTTAAAACCAGATTATTGAAAATATTTAAGAATGAGGAGAAACATAGAATGTTAAATTAAAAAGGTATATAGATAGATACATAAACACAATAAAATTACAATTTTGGTTGCCTAGAAAACTATTAGAATAACATTAACATATTAATAGGGTTACCACTAGATGGTGAAAATATTTGTAGGTTCTTTTGACTTTTCCTTTGTTATAATTTTCTGTGCTTTCAAAATTTGTAATTTTTATAAACAAAAAAGTAAACAATAAAGTTTGTTTTATTACAAATGATATTAAGATGCACCATCTATATGAGCATGATCCTTCTCAATTTTTTTTTCAAACTAGCATCTCTACTCAATGTATTAGTGTACCACACAGTCAGATAGGAATATTTATGTATTTTATTTTAGTCTTCATGTCTATCTGACAAACAACAGGAAGAATTTTGACCAAAAGTTTTGCTTTGCTCTTTAAGATGCTTAAAACAACATAGAAAAGGAATGTTCAGTGGGTTGGTCTCAGACTCACATTTCCGAACTGTTATACTAAGATTTCTTAATCATTTACCTGTTCAGAATATGTGTAAGCAAAGGTCAAAGCAGTTTCAAGTTTAGTGATACCTCATGTGTAGCCTTCCCGGCTTATGCAAGAGCCACACCCACAGTATGAAGGTTTTTTGAGATCACTGAGTTTCTGCCTTTAACACAGCTCTAGTTATATAGCCTCTGATCGATTGTCAATGCAAGTAACCACTTTTGCTAGATTCAGGAAATGGAATTGTATGCACACTTCATCAACCCGGTACACACACACACACACACACACACACACACACACACACACACACACACTCTTGGAAGACTGTGGGAAGGAAAAATGTTATTATGTCCTTAATTATTTAATACATCTTTTATGTTACAAAAAGTAATTTTTTTTTCATTACTATTGCATGTTGCATAATGGGCAATGAGCCCAAAGATTTATCTATGTGCTGCTACCAATATGTGGACTCAATGAGTATTCATTGAGAGCTTATCCGTAAAACATGGTTCTGGCCATAGGAGATACAAGGACACAGTCCTGCCTCCCTTCCTACACGGAGACATCAAGAAAATTCCATGGATTTTACATACTCTTTCAACGTCTTTCTCCAATAAAATAGTAAAAATTATTATTGACATGTACCGACTTTCACTTAAATTCAGCGTAATATCATTTTAAAGGTTCAGTTTAAAACTATTGCCCAAAAATATCACCAGTGAATTTTTTCAAATATATATATATTTTAAAATTCGAGTTAGTTTATGTAAATATTAAGGATAAGATTCAGTGTATCATGATTTTTTCCTAACAGAATACATTGATTTTTTTTTTTTTTTTATTCTGTGCAGCTCACTCAACACTTTCCAGTTTTATGATAGGCTTTGAAAATATAACAGGGCAATAATTATTGCTTCCCAGACGAACAGGCAGAACTGCCAACAAGTTTAGATAAAGATCAGACCAACAAAATAATTTAAAAGTGTAAAAGAAATGGAAAGTAAACATGTGAGTTCAAGGGACATACAGCAAAAAAAGTAATACTTACTTGACTTGTCCTTTCTCCACGTAAGTCGTTCTATAAAACCCCACCAGCGAGCCGTTCAGCCAGCCAGCGAACTCCATGGTCAGGAGGTAAGGACCCTCGTCACCGTTGGGTGCGAGCTCTTCCGCTGCCTCCACCACCACATACTCCTGCTCTGTGTACTGGAAGCACCTCTGAATTTGCACCTGCGCCCCGGAGGGTCGCGTCAGCACCGGGAGCCGGCTGATCTTGGTCTCCCGGAGGTGCAGCCACAGGTGCTGCGTGGGCGTGCTCACGTTGATGGAGATGGTCACACTGCCCGTGTACGTGTCCTCCTCCAACATGGGCTTCACCTCCAGCTCGTAGTGCACCGGGTTAATGAAGTCCGGCAGCCTGAAATTTTTCCAGGCTCCGCTTTCATCGTCACTGGCAGGGCAGACCTCCTGGTCCTGGGGAGGGCTCGTTGTGGGAGGACTCGTTGTGGGAGAGCTCGCTGTGGGAGGACTCGCTGTGGGAGGACGCTGGGAAGGTACATTTTCCACGGAGTCACAGGATCTGGTTAAGCCCACAGCAAGTCCTACTATTAATCCTACACCCACCACCACTGCGCAGATAATGGCCACATGTTTCGTTTTAATGCAGTATTTCTTAGAGCCTTCACTGTCCGCAAAGTTCATTTTTGTTTCCAAAGCCAAATGTTACACATGAAAGGATGTTAAATTTAACTAACGTCAGCAGACTTCCTTTTAAATTGGAAAGAATGCCCTGGTTTGGCAGCCCGTTTTCACTTCTCCCTTACCTCTCTTCGGCTTCTCGCGTCTTTGCCTCTCCCTGCAAGTTCCCACCAGCCACTCAAGGATGAATGTGGAAACGAGGGGTGGGACAGAAGAGAACTGAGCAGGAGGAAGAGGACTGACGAGAAAATTGTCACAGCTCCCTTATAAACAGTGCATCCCCACTCCACTCCTCCTGCGCTGGAGGGAGTTAAATATAAAACAGAGTTTAGCTTATCAGCCAACAGGAGGATGATCTTTTGCCAAAGCTCTGTCAGCAGCTTTACAGGGAGAGGACGTTTGGGGAGGAGGTGTGCTTGCAATAGAGAAACTCAACCTTTGTCACTGGGTCTCTGGCTTCTTCCTGCTGTGCTTACAATCTTTTTCTTAACCAAAGGACTTCTTGAATTTCAGCTGTTTTATCGGGTAGCTTGTCGTATTATGTCATTTTCCTCATATTATGTAAACATTCAGATCCCACCTTTTGCCAAAGTTGTGTCCTGAAATTGGATGCTCAGAATGATACAAGAATTCAAGGACAACTTAGATACTCAGTAAAAATTTGTTGAATTGGCGGATTAGTAAAGCAAAACCAGGTAACCCTAAATGAGTTCAGTGGATGCTGGATGAAAGCGAGGGGCGAACATGAAGAAATTAGCCAAAGCAGTACTGGAACTGAAAAGCCTAGGAAGAAAAGAGAGAGAGAAGGGGAAAGGATCGAAAGGAGTACAGAGGAGATAAACTTGTTAGATAATCTTGTTAGGTTCGATAACTAAACTCAGTTAAATAAACTTGTCTCTGCAGTTTGCCTCTAAGTGAGAATGACTACTTTAGACTTTGATGTGGTAGATCATGTTTGGACCAGATTCCGATGCGAAAGAAGGCCTGTTCCAAGACCCATTACTTGTGCAAACCTATTGCTTCTGAATGACAAGGCTATTATTGGGCCTCCTATGTACATGGGATGCTATTGGCCCATCTGAAAAATAGGGACATCTCCAGAAATGTTGTCAATAATTATCACTACATTGTGATTATTTGATTGCCTCTTTACATATATTAGTTAATCAGAGCCAAATCTTATGGTTCAGGAAAATAAGAAACTAAAAATATGGCAAACTAGAGGCACAAGGAGGAAGGAGTATTACATAGGGAACAGAAAGGGTCAAAACCAGTTTCTCTCCATCTTGCCACACAGTCAGTATTACAAGCATGTCCATTCTATAAACCCCCATGGTCAGTCCAGGTATTTCCAAACGGTAAAGGTTTTGTTGGAATTGAAAAAGGAGAGTGCCTTTGCACATAACTTAGCCGACCATGAGCTCTACATACATATTGGCAATATTCTTTGTGATCCCGGTCAATTACATTTTATCTCCAATGCTTGCGCTCTATTCTCCAACTTTTAAGGCCCCAGCAACTGTTTTTAAAAGGCTCAATCAGTTTTAAGACTAAGCAATCTCAACTAACTTTTTTCCAAGAGCTGAAAATAGCTGCAGATATCAGGACAGATAATGTTCAGCATGTCACATGCAACTTTTATTGGTTGATAATAATGAATTTGTCTAAGGACTTGCACAAAATAGGGCAGTGCACAGTAGGAAAGCAGAGAATGAGAAAGAGGAGAATGAGAAAGAGGAGAATGAGAAAGAGGTGCAAGAGGCAAAGAAAGAGGAGAGAAATGGAGAGAGGGGTAGGAGGATTTTTCTAAAATGAGCTGGAGAATAAACATTCAAACACATCCAGAAATAATTCAATAAAGAATACAAATCAATGAAACAATAGGTTTATGTCTTCTCTATTCCTTGTTGTTTCCAGACTGACTTGAGGATCTTCCTGTGGGGTTTTTTAGGACATACAGACTGTGCTCATAATCCTCTACCCCTATTGCCCGTGGACATCAGAGCTTCACAAGTCATGAGCAAGAATCAAAGTTCTGTTATTTATTTGGATCACTCTGGGGAGAATGAGCTCACCTTACCTACCCCTCAAAAAGTGTCTCCAGATCACCATTCATTCATTCATTCATTCAACAAATATATATTGACTCAATAAACATTTACTTTTCTTTTTCAAAAATGTATTTATTTTTAACTTTTTAAATTTTTCAGTTATAGCCAACATATAATATTATATTAGTTTCAGGTATACAACAAGGTGATTAAACATTTATATAACTTACTAAGTGATCACCCAGATAAGTCTAGTATCTATCCGACATCATACATAGTTATTACAATATTATTGACTATATTTCTTATGCTGTACTTTTCATCCTCATGATTGTTTTTATAACTGGCAATTTGTACATCTTAATCCCTTCCCCTTTTTTACCCAGCCCCCATCTCCCCTTTCATCTGACAACCATCAATTTATTCTCTGTATCTATGTTTGTTTCTGTTTTGTTTGTTTATTTATTGTTTTTTAGATTCATTCCTTTTTATAGTCAAGTAGTGTTCCATTGTACATGTGTTTCATTTCTTCTCTATCCATTTGTCTATTAGTGAACACTTAGGTTGCTTCCATATCTTGGCTATTGTAAATAATGATGTAATGAACGTAGGGGTACATATGTCTTTTTGAATTAGTGTTTTGGATTTCTTTGGATAAATATCCACATTTTTAATTGTTTGAGGAACCTCCATCCTGATTTTCATAGTGGCTGCGCCAATTTACAATCCCACTAACAGGGCACAAAAATTCTCTTTTCTTCACACCCTCGCCAATACTTGTTTATTGATTTATTGGAGATAATCATTTGGCAAGTATGAGGTGATATCTTATTGTGGTTTTAATTTGCATTTCTCTGATGATTAGTAATGTTGAACATCTTTTCATATGTCTATTTGCCATTTGTATGTTCTCTTTGGAGAAATTGTCAGATCCTCTGCCCAGTTTTTAAACAGAATTTTTTTTGGTGTTAAGGTGTATGAGTTTCTTATATATTTTGGATATTAAACCCCTATTGGATGTATCATTGGTGAATATCTTCTCTTATTCAGTAGGTTGTCTTGTCATTGTGTTGATAGTTTCCTTTGCTGTGCAAAAACTCTTTAATTTTATGTAGTCCTATTTGTTTATATATATTTTTCTGTTGTTTCTCTCCCCTTAAGAGACATATTAAAGAAATATTACTAAGAGTGAGGTCGAAGATTTACTGCCTATGTTTTCTTCTAGGAATTTTATGGTTTTGTGTCTTACATTTGCCTTTAATCCATTTTTGGTTCATTCTTTTATATGGCATAAGAAAGCAATCCAGTCTCATTCTTTTGCATGTATCAGTCCAGTTTTCTCAATATCATTTATTAAAGAGACTCTCTTTACTCTATTGTATATTTTTGCCTCCTGTCATAGATTAATTGACCATATAGACGTGGGTTTATTTCTGGGTTCTGTATTCTGATCCATTGATCTATGTGTCTGTTTTTATGCCAATACCATGCTGTTTTGATTACTACAGCCTTGTAGTATAGTTTGGTATCAGGTAGCTTGATACCTCCAACTTTATTCTCCCATGAGTTTGGGATCTGCCACTCCCATCTTTACCCCTCATATCATTCTTGATGTGGCTTCTTCTTTAAATCCTTAGTTGTAAGAATTCTGTTCAGCTAGTCTTCTTTATATCCTTATAGGAATTCATTTATAGGTGGTTACCAATAATGGTTGTTCAGCAATTTAGCTGTAATTTTGATGTGGTTATGAGATGAGGAGAACACAGTGTTTACTTATTCTGCCATCTTGACCAGAGCCTAGTATTTAGTTTTCAACTAATATATACTGGACAAGGAATTCTAAGATAAACTGAAATTGGGACATTAAAAGAAATGTTAGTAGATACTCTCAGAGACATGTATGTAAGCCCCTGCTTTGCTCTTAGTATATGGAGATTTTGAAAATATTCTGAAAAGTAAAGAAAATAAAGTGAAAGAATTTATTATCCCTATAATTTTAAACTGCTTTTCTATTGCATTCTCTAGTGTGCAATAATACTTTAGGAGACAGTGGCAGGATAGAAAAACAGCAGGAGAAAAATAATAGTGATAATATAGATTAGATTTCTATAGTTCTAAGAATATCAAAATTATCTTTATAAATTTTCTCTGTGCACTATATGACAGTTCTACATTCTGAGTTATAAAACTTCCTAAAATGTTTAATTCACTCATTATTTTCTTTCAGCCTTTGTAGTATCAAAATCTTGTCAATATTTTCTTTTTTTTTTCTCTTCTTTCCTATCTACAGAAGTCCACGAAAATAATGTTGGTGTGAGGAAAATATCTCACCCAATGTTCTTTTATCTCATAAAGAGTCCAAGTGAATTTTATACTAGCAATGATGATTTTGGATCATGTTCTCCACAAAAATTCTTATAGATCCATTCTTCACCTTAAGTAATATAATTATTTCTTTCAGAGGAAATGCCTGTAATTTTCCAATTTTTATTTATTAACACCAGCTGTTTGGTTTGAAAATTTTTTATTACCACATAAATTTTAGCAAACAGGGTTATCTTTAATTTTTGTTCCCTTTGGAAGTAAAAACATTAACTCCATTAAAATGATCAAAGCCATCCGTACAAGTAATGAGAATGTTATTTCTCCTATTCATGCAATCTTTTCTTGGCATCTCTTCTGTTTTTCATTTATCATTTTTTTAGTAGGCTTTTGTCTTAAAGTAAAAAAATAGTTGCCCCTAAAGATAGCCACATCCTAATGTCTGGAACCTGTAAATGTTACCTTACATGTTAAAAAAAAAAAAAAAATCTTTGCAGATGCAACTAAATTAAGGGTCTTGAGCTGGGGAGATTATCTTGGAATTATCGGTATTGAAGTGGTTCTTAAACACAATCTCATGTGTCATTATAAAAGGAAGACACAGAGAGATTTTTGTACACAAACACGTAGGCAATGTGAAGACAAAGCAGAGCGAGATTTGAAAATGACCATCTTAAAGACTGGAGTGATGAAGTCACAAACTAAGAAATGCTGGCAGGCACCAAAAGGTGGAAGAAGCAAGGAACAGAAGCCCCTCTACAGCTTCCGGAGGAAGGGTAGCACTGCTGACACCTTGATGTTTGGCCCAGTGATACTGATTTTGGACTGCTGGCCTTCAGAAAGTGAAAGAATAAATTTCTGTCATTTTAAGCCACAATGCTAATGGTAATTTGTTACAGCAACCACAGGAAACTAACATGGTAGCCTTTAGGTATTCATTCAACAAACATTTTTTGAGAACGACATTGTGCCAGATGTTTCACTGAGTGAAAAGTATTAAAAACACGAATGAAAACAGTCTCAGAACAGAATCGTTTTCCTCAAGTAAAAAGAAGATTAGAATAAGACGTCTCAGAACAGAATCGTTTTCCTCAAGTAAAAAGATTAGAATAAGATAGAATGTTGGCTTTTTGCACAAATAGTGTACTCTTTCCTTTCATTTACTTCTGATTTTTCTATAAATACACTTCAGAACACTGTTTTCGTTGTTCAGGATGTATATGGGTTTTACTCAAGGCTTTAAAGGACTTTTGTGCACTTACTTCCCAACTGCCTTCGCCATGGGGTATTTGTTAACAAGTTTGATAAATTATTTCTTCAATGAACAGAATGTATGTGTTTCTGTATAAGCATTATGACTCTCACTGAATTTATTTAAATCATGTATTAACTTTAGGTCTGTGGAAAAATTTTTATTCACTTCTGATTTGGAAGCTTTAATTCTAGCTGCTTTTTTGTCAATGATGTTACAGATCTTGGGCAAAATATATTTTCTTGTGGATATAGTCATTTTCTTTCATCTTCTGAATGTTTTGCATCCTCTGTTTCTACTCTTGTCATTAATGGTAATCTGGCGAATTATTTAAATTCTGCCTTTAGAGACTTTCCTTTGATTTCTTCATTTCTATTAGTTTTTAAAGGGTTTTCAGGTGACTATTTTATTCTTGATTTATCTAATATCTTTTTTATTTGGGCCTAAAATAGTTACATGTATATATTATAAGAGTCTTAACTTGATTGCATAAAATCTCTTCACTCAGGATTCAGATATGTGTGAAATCAACAGGTACAGCCTACCAGAAGTTGGAACATATAAAAATTTTAGATGCCTTTTGAGAAAGAATTTATTTTGGAGTTTATGAGTCAGAGATGCTTTTAGTTCAAGTGAAGAAAACTTAGCTAGCTGTGGCTTAACCTATAAGGACAGCTAATTATCT
>NW_006441953.1:7707181-7785999 GCF_000325575.1 Pteropus alecto | reverse complement strand
TAAAGAAAGTCGTAGTATGTGCCTATCTATCCATTCCACCATATTTACTGTGTGGTTTCAAGCTGGCTCTCACAGCTCCAGCTATGACAATCACTTTCAAAAGAAAGAAGTGAATGATGGAAGAAAGAGTAAAAATTTTTCCTTAAGATTTCGTTCCTTTTCTCAGTGAAGAAAAGAATTTCCCAGAGGCCCTCAGCAGGCTTCCCTGACATTTCATTCAGCAGCCTTAACTCACATAGTCCTTCTGCAGCTTCACCTGATAGAGAGGAATGTGACAGAAATGACTGACTGGAAGCAACTTTGATTCATCTCCAGAACAGCATACATTGCTGCCCCTAACAAATTTGGGATATTTGTTAGCAAATAAGAAGGTGGAAGAGGCTGTTGGGTAGACAGTGAAGAGGGCTGTACGTATCAAGGAGCACAAGCCTGGCCTGAACATGTCTTATCAGCGGAAAGAGAAGGACAGATCTGAGAACACCAGCGAGTTTACATTCCTCATTGTTCTCCACCTACTGCCCCATCCTCCCCAGCACCTTACCTGTCTCCTCACTTTCATGGTGTCATAACACTATGTAAAAATCCCCGGTAAGTCCCATTCACTGATTGAATCAAGTTTTTGGCATGGTATTCAAAGCCTCATCTCCATTGTCTCCAGAAGGTTCCTAACCTCTCAAAATCATTTTTCAAATTTATCCCCAAGCCAAACTGGTCCACTAATTGTCTTGCAAACATATATTACACAGTGCTATCGTGATGCATTTGCTTGTGCTGATACTCCTGCCCTGGTTTCTCTTCCTCTGCTTTTTAATCATTCTCAGGACTTAGTTAACCTCTGTTCTCAAGTAAACCTTCACTGCTCCAGACAGACCACAATGATTAATCCTTTGCTAAGCTCCTAAAAACATTTATACCCGATATCATTCATTTGTCATTTATCTTCAGACCAGTTCCCCTCTGGCCAATTATGCTGTGTATTAGTAAGGGTATTCTAACAGCCCAAACAATCTGTACCATATATCTGTGCTATATTATTTATTTGTCACCCAGACCACATCCAATGTGAATATTTTTGTTAAATAACTCTCCTGGACAGCTATCCTCCAAGCAATGGCTCAAGGGTTTAAGCTTTATTCTGTTGGTGGTGTTTCAATATATGGCTCCAAGGTTGCTGCACAAAAAGAAGAGAACATGAGGAAGTCACAGTGGATTTTTAATCACCTTGGACTGAAAGTCATACACATTACTTTCACTCACAGCCATTGACCAGAACCAGTCCCACGAGTCCCCTTAAAAGCAAAGGGCCTGGGACACGCAGGCATCAACAACTCTGTGTGTCTTTACTGGTCAATTAGCCTTGTCTGCCCCAGACTGACTTTCCTTCATTTTAGGATTTATTTTGCTGGTATAGTGCAGTGACTCACAAGAAGAATGTCTTAAGTAGAAGAAAAATGCTGTGCCAGTTACTGCTAAAATTTTTATAGAGGCCTAAGGCTATATCCAAGGCAAAGTGCCTTCTCTATTCACAATCGTATAAACACTATTCAGCTACTTGCTCTATACTGATGCTTATTTCCCGTCATGGCTGCTCTGAATATTTACTTTAACTGGATTTTTCCTGAACAGACTTGTTGTACTGTGAGGTGGATACACGTGAAGTGATTCACTCTAGGCTCCACACTGCTTCTAGGAATAGCTTAGGTATAGCATTTTCCCATTTTATTTTCCAAAATATCATTGTCTGCCCTTCAGCATACCATACAAACAAATATAAGTAAAGGTAATTGAATTCAAGTGGAAGGAAAAGGGAAGGAAGTGGAATGAAACAGAACCAACCTTCATGGTCATACTTGATGGCAAATTTCTCTTATTTGCTATCTTTTTAATGCACCCAGTGATTCTATGACTTAGTTATTAAGAGGCCCAGTTGCTACTTAGTCACATTTCACCACCTCCAAATCTAATAGAAGGAAATTAGTACTATTTATGATCTAGTCTATGAATAACTTTGTGTTTTAGTTACATTATGAGTTACGTAGGTCTAGGTCTTCCCTTCTAGCTTAGGCAACGTATCACATTTATAATATTGTTTCTAAGAGAAAATGTGCTGTAAGATCCAAATATAAGACCGGACTTGTTTATCTGGTCATCAGTCCTCTCAGTACACTGCGAGATCCTCCTCTCCAACACACTCTGAGCTGGGGTGGCCATTGCATTACTTTTTGCCCTCTAGGGCTGGAGGGTGCTCCTATCTGCTTGAGGTGTTCAGAAATTGGTCCTGAAATCTAAGCAGTGTAAAAATTGCCTAACTTATTAAGTAAGTGATGACGAATGTTAGAATAGCGAAAAAACAAAAAAATAAGAACAGGAAGTGTGATGCATTAATTCTATTTAACAAACTAATTGTTATCTTATTTTTCAAATAAGTCGTAGATTTCAGAAGCTGAGTGAGTTGTCATGAGGTTTCATGGGCTTCAACTATAACATTGTAGTCATAAAGTAACTGCGCCCACATCCACATCCAAAGAGTTAGCTGTGTCACTTGCCTGAGGTAATTTGGGCAACAAATTCCAAACCATTCTGTGATTTCAGTCATAACACTTAACATTCTGTTCTGCATCTCTCTGAAGGCCAGCATTGTCAATTTCCCCTAACTGCTTATAAAGTTATTTGCATAATGCATGAGCATGTGTCATTCAACACAGAATCCCATATTTATTTTGTTGCTTTTTTTTAGCAATGGAAACTCAATACTGCTGGCTCTAAAGCAACGGTGTCTGTACATGGCAATAAGATACATGGAGATTCATTTGACAATTTTATCAATTTGACTCATATAGACATTCACATCTGATATTAAGGACAGAGTTACAGTTGCAGTCTAAGGTAACTGTCAGCTTACTGGCAGTGACTGGCTAATTGCTCGTAAAGCATATTTGTTTTTCCTCCTGGACTCCCAGATTTGCAATGTTTATCAGCCTACTTTGCAGTGGAAATGAGACTCCAATTTAGCTTATGGAATGAGAAAAGAAGTGATATATTTTCTTCAGACCTGGTCCATAAAACCCTCCTATGTCCTATGCTTTCTCTTCCTTTGCCTTCCAGCTAGATATTGACACCTAGGGAAATCTGGGAAGCCACTCATTGAAGATGGAAGAGTCACACGATGGCAAGAGTCTGAGCTTCAAATGGCTATATCCCTTCTCTACCTCCACACCACCAATGGCTTCTTATGTGAACAAGACAAATTCTATTAAGTTCAAAGTATGACTTTAACATTATTCACCATACATATTAGTTTTATTTAATTGCTGAATTTTTACTTTGAGCAAGTAGTTATCGATCAAGGACAATTTTGCTCTCTCCTCAGGGCACATCTGAAAATATTTGGCAACATCTTTAGCCAAGACTTGGGGAGTAGAAAGGAGGAAGTTGCTATTGGCATCTAGTGGGTGGAGGTCTGGGGTGCTGCTAAACACCCGACAGTGTACAGGACAGCTCCTTGTGATCTAGTGCAAATGTTAGTACTGTTGAGACTGAGAACCCTGCTCCTGGTTATATCTACATGGCAAAAATAAATATTAAATGTTTGGTTAGTTTCATTATATGCCTTATTTAGTAATTTCCTCTCTTGTTTTTGGTTAATTTAGGTTCTTGTTGTGGTGCTGTGATCCACCTATAGCTTTGGTCATCGATTGTCATTTGTGCAAAACTTTATAATCTCTATATTTTTCTTTCTGCCTCCATAGGTGTCTCACCGCCATCTGTCTATTGCTAAGTCTCAGCAATTTTCACAATACCTGGCAGAGAATAGGTGTTTCATAAAGGTTTAGTGAACAAAGACAGAATGAATGTAAATAAAAGCACAGAGGGGGGAAAAAGTCATTCCTTGCCCTTGACTCTCCTCTCCCTTAGCTTGTACGGGACCATGTTACTTTGGTTCTGCTCTCCCCATTCCGTCTTCTCAATGTCCCCTCCTCTAGTGGTCTAAATGAACTTCATCCACAAGTCAGAGTTTTCTCTTTCTCTTCCTCCATTGGACTCAACCATCACGCCTATTCAGAGAACCCACAAATTTCATCAAAACTATGCCAGTCTGTGTCCATCTACTTGCATATTCCACCATCATCTGCAATTCAGTTTGTCTAAAGGTAAGTAACATCACTCCCCACAGAAACATTGTACCTCCTCACTCCTTTTCATGTTTCATTTTCCCATCGGAGTTACAGTTCTTCCTTGGCACCAGCCAAGACCCTTCCCTCTCCTCACACACTGTTAGGTGGATCATAGGTGCTTGGTCATTACAGCGTCTCTCCCTCTCTCCTGGCGCTTGTACAGGTTGTATTGCATAGCTTTAATTTGCCATTTTCTTGTTCAGATTTTAAAAATCCAGAACGGTACTGGTTAATAGAAATAAAATGTGAGCCATATATATAACTTTCACTTTTCTAGTAACCACATTTAAAAATGAAAAAGAAATAGGTAAGACCAGTTGTAATAATATATTTTATTTAACACAATATGTCCAATATGTCCAAAACATTATCATTTCCCATACTCAAAATAAAAAACATGTATTCAATATAAAAATTAATAACATATTTTACTTCTTTTTCATAGTATCAAAATCTAATGTGTTGTATGCTTCTAGCACATCCTAATTTGGATTGGTCACTTCTCAAGTGCTCAGTACTCATGTGTGGCTAGTGGTTACACTAGTGGACAGTGCAGCTCGAGAGCTTAGTAATTTTATCCCACATTTGTTTGTATTCATAGTCTTTGGTACAATGTCTGGAACACAAATGTATTTGGCAAAAGAAAGTAACTTCACTTGCACAGAATTGGCTTTTTTTCTTTGTTCTACATGCTACAGAACTTATGTTGTATACTTTCTTATACTTATTTATTTGATACTTTGAATTCTTTTTCTACTATCTTGACATAACATGTGCCTTTTTCTCCATATAATATTTTGAGATTAAAGTCATTTGTAGTGTTTTGTAATCCCCCACACTGCATTGCATGGTGTCAAATTCATAGAAGATACTATACACATAGAATCAGTAAATAAAATGATCAGATAATACTTAAGCTGTTTATTAGTATCTATTACTTTCTTGTACTTTAATAACCATCCGTTTCTAAATCTTGACCTATTATATTAAATAAACCAAAGAAAAGATATTAAGCTGTCTAAAAAGTACAAACCCATTGCCTGTCATCATTCCCTATTTCTAGTTTATTAAGATAAGTTTAATTATTTATCTGGGTTCCACCTTTTTGCACTTTTCCATAAATCATATTTTTGATGCTGACCTCCTATTCGTTCTGAGATTTCCATTCCATGTGTTACCCACGCCCTTCCAATCTTCTTTCTCATTTTCTGTCCAGCCTGCCCATGCTGAGGCTCTCTTGCGGGTATTAAACAGTACCCCCTTCCTTGGAGATTGTTTTTACAACATTGATTACAGGACAGTCAAATAACAAATATACCTTACTAAGCTTTTATCGAAGATATCTAACATTCAGATACACATGAAGATAAAGCAAATGCTTCATATTTTAAAATCTAATTTTATTGTTTTTAATTTTAAAAAAGGGCTTTGTAGAATTTTTCAATAGGAAGTTTCGTTGTGCCTTCCTCATTCTCAAATAGTGTGGTATATACAGCAGCTATGGTAATTTAAAAAAAAAAAACACATATAGTATTACTTCCCTGCTTAAAACTCTCAATGGCTTCCCAGTGCAATTAAAACATTAATGAAAATTTTTCTATGGCCTGCAAGTACCTACAAAATGTCTTTTCTTTTTTATCCCCTGGGCTCCATCCTCTTGAGCTTCCTTTCTGTTCCTTGAACACTATGGAGTCCCATATCTGGGCTATTAAAACATTTTTACAAGGCCGCCTGCCTCCTTCTCACCATTCACACTTCATCCCGAATGCCACTTCCTCAGAGAGGACCTCAGTGCCTACCTTAGCGTCATCATTACTGTCCTGCCTCCTTAGCACGTTCTATCCCATTACACTATTTCATAGTTTTCATAGCCTTCTCCCCACCTGAAGTTATTTCGTTTACCTGTTCATTATTGTTTATTATCTGTTTCTCCAGCTAGAATGTGAGCTCCACCAAACAGGAACTTTTTCTTGTATCCCCATTGCCTAGAAGTGTGCCAGATACATAGCAGGCACAAAATAAATATCTCTTGTTTGGCTTTGAGTAATGTACAGTAGCTGTGCTTTATTTGCTTCTAAAAATGTCTGTAAGATCTGCTGCTCGGGATATAAAGAGCAACAGCTTCCATCTTCGAGTATAGAAAGTCTTTGCTCCCCGTTCTTCAGCTTCTCTTTGTCACCATTCCCAAGCAATTGTGCCTTTTCAGGCCACCACCACAAGAGCAATTGTCCTGGTTACACTTCCATCTTCCAACTTTCACCACCTTCCCAGAGAGATTCCTATTAGTTTCTGTAATGGAAAATCAGCCTCAATCAATTTATCTCTGTGTTGACTTTTGGTCTACAAACTATGATGCTATCATCAGGAGGGCTTGTGCTTTTAGTTGAACTGTCACTTACCTATCACACCCATGTCCTAACCTTGAATCAGAAAATTTTTCTGCAAGGTTAGGCAGTAGGACTTGGTATGAGTCTGTTTTAGAACTTAGGTCAAAATGGGAATTATGAGTATGATTTCAAACATAGTTTAACTAATTTTTCTAATTCATCCCAGAACTTTATTCAACCATAACTGCCTATGTCTTCACTGATTTAAAAATAAAAACAAATTTATCTTTCATAATAACATGGAAATGTGAAGCTATAATGCAATTTAGATATAATCTAGTTTACAGATAAGAAAACTAAAACCTAAGATGAGGCCAGGTAACTTTCCAAAGGTCACTAAGCCAGGTGAAAGCATAGCCACATTTAGACACCTGGCCCAAGGCTCTTTCCACTATTAATTATAGAATTAACTGTTTTGCAACATTTAATCATTTCTCTTTTGTCACAGTGCCTGATACATAGTAGGCAATCAATAAAATTGGCAATACATGAGTGAACAGTGAACATAAAGTTTCAAAAATTTTTGAGTTTAGGGATTTGGCTTCAATTTGGAATAGTGATCATAGTGTCTTAGTGATTTTCATTTATCTCTGTCTTTGATGATGTAAAACCCAAGCATGACTATTATATGCAATAACTTATACAATATTAGTTACATGGTTATCTGACTCTCACGTGCTTCAGACTGTAGTCACCCTGCCTGATGAACACACCTGAGATGTGATCCATCTTGGTATACATAATACAGCATATTTCATTCCACTTCTGATGTAAATAGTGCAGTAATGTTATTTCATTTATTTATTGGTAGTTATTTCTAAAAAGAAAGTAAATTAAGATGGGATTCCTAGATTTCATTATCCATACTAGTTCTTCATGTAGAAATGGTTTTAAAATATTTGATTGGCGCTGAAATAATAAAAAACAATAATTTAACATTAGAGTTAGAAAAATATTTTCTAGTCTTCTCTTCATGCACTCATAGTATTTGAAAATTTATGTAAGTTCATAGTGGGATGAGACAAAAGTTCAACTTGACATTAAAAGTCAGATGAAAACTACAAAGTCTGTGTCAAAAAAATACACTGGGTGGGATTAATGGTAGCTTAGACAGTGCAGAAGAAAAGATTAGTGAATTTGAAAGAATGACAACCGAAACTATCCAAAATTAATGGATGCAAGTACTCTGGATTCAGGTCAGGGGTGGGCATGGAAGCTCCTGAGATAAAAGTCTTTGTGAGGGAAGAAAGAGACAGAATTAGTGAACTGACTTTTTTCTTTATGTAGTCAAAGGAAACTGTGAATTTGGGTCCATGGATGGCAGACACTAAAGTCACTCTCAAATTAGTCGTCCACTTGGTGGACTTGGGGGTCGGGTGAGGCCATTGCACTTAAAGGGTTGTGGTCTGAGTGACATTAAGAACTGTCACATTGGAAGCTCAGGCTTAAACATTTAAACCTTAAAACATTTATCTGTAAAGATATATGCTCCTTGATGTTCATTGCAGCATTATTCACATTGGCCAAGAAAAGGAAACAACTGAAGTGTCCTATGATGGATAAAAAAGATGTGCTACAATCCGTCTGCTGGTTATTTACCTCAAAGACTTGAAAACCCATATCAGAAAAGATATTTGCACACCAATGTTCATAGCAGCACTATTCACAGTGGCCAGGACAGGGAAGCAACTGAAGTGTCCTATGATAGATGATTGGCTAAAGAAGCTGTGGTACATGTATACAATGGAATATTACTCAGCTAGAAGAAGAGATGAAATACTGCCATTTGCGACAGCATGGATGGACCTCGAGAGAATCATGCTAGATGAAATAAGCCAGACAGAAAAGGTTGAAAAATCACATGATATCACTTATATGTGAGATATAAACTTAAAAGCAACAAATGAACAGGACAAACGGAGATTCATGGACATGGACAATGGACCAGAGGGTTACCAGAGGGTAGCGGGTGGGGGAAGTGGGGGTAGGTAGACAGGGGAAAGGGGGGGAAATATAAGGCGTTTTTCTAAGTATCTACCCCCAAAATTTGAAAGCATTTATTCACAAAGATATGTGTACCCCCATGTTCATTCATTACAGCATTATTCATGGTGGCCAAGACATGGAAACAACTGAAGAGTCCTTCAATAGATGATTGGATAAAGATGTGCTATATATATGTGGAATACTATTCAGCCATAAGAAAAGATGAAATACTGCTTTTTTGACAACATGGATGGATCTTGAGAATATTCTGCTAAGCAAAATAAGTCAGATGGAAAAAGTCAAGAACTACGTGAATTCAGTCATATGACATAAAAACTGAAAGCAACAAACAAACAAAAAAGACAAACAAAAAAAAAATCGTAGACACAGACAACAGTACAGTGGTTACCAGAGGGAAAGCGCAGGGAGGGAGAGGACGTAGGTAAGAGTAAAGGGGTCAAATATATGATGACAAACGAAAGAAGAGTTGAGTATGGGTGGTGAACACACAATGCAATATGCAGATGATGTATTATTGATTGCACACTTGAAATCTGTATAATTTTATTAACCAATGTCACCCCAATAAATTTAATAATAGTAATAAAAGAAGTCTCAAATCGAGCCCTCTCTGTGCCTAAAAATCATTAGAACATGAAACATTTCCTGTGGGGAAAATGTGAGGTATAGTAAAACTAATGCTGTCTGTGTAAGACTTAATTTGATGTGGAATTAAAATTACCGAGTTGCAGATTTCACATGACGGAACTTTATGTAGATTGTCTTTTGCAAAAAACGTCAGTCAGACACAGAGACATGCTTACGCTTGAATGTAATGATTTAGGGCCTGCTACACAAAGGCAGTTGTAACTAAGTGTAAAGTATGTAACCCATGAGATTTATACAAATGCTTTCCCCTGAAGTGTACATGAAAGAAATGAGACTATGAGAAAGTGGTGGGAGGAGATGGCACCAGTTTGAACAGAAGTGCCCATGCTTGCCAATCTCGAGAATTCCCACAGTTTGTTTTCAAGTAAATTTCTTTCCTGAACATGCAGTCTCTTCTGCTTCTTTACAATGGAAATTGTTTCCAACGATTTTGTAAATTAAAAAAAAAAAAAATTACCCAAACTCCCTAATTACGATTTATATAACTTCACGTAGTCCAAAGCAAAAATGTCAACTATGTCTTCCTTTGATCTGTTTTTTAAAAAATACCATTCTCATTGTTTCTTTTGTACTCAAAGAATAACTTTTTATGCGAATAGTTCCCAAACCATGAGAACTGAAAACACAATTACTTAGTGAATATACTAACATTAGAGAATGAACGGGTTTGGGTTCTTTGTGAGGTGCATTTTTAAAAGAAATACCTTTTCAGTCGGTGTTCTTGAATTACTAAACTTTCAATGCCAAATGTGTTTTATTATCATAAAACACTGTAGAATTAAAAGTAACTTTAAAAAATATTTTTATTCAAAAACGTAATTCTTAGATAATTGTATACTTTACCTATTGCTAGTCTATTTACATATACAGATCATGTTTAAAAAATCAGGCAATATAGTATTTAAGATTTAAGGGAAAACTAAGTATTCAATTCTGCATGCTTTTCTTTTAGTCCTCCACAGGGTCAGAACGTATTAAAAAGATTGCTTAATGACTAAGAAGAAAAATAATGATATGAGGTATTCACTCCTTTCACTTATTTACTAAGATTCAATCCTAATGAACACGTGAAAAAACTTTCTTTGCCTGAATAGTATATGTAATATTAGGAGAAATAACTTACTCACTCATGGAAATATATCCAAGAAAAAAAAAACAAAAGCTGTAATTATACTTCTCAATCATCTTTACTTTTAAAATACGAATACAAACTACTCTAAGAAATTATGCTTTAATCTCCAGGGAAAATAGTATATTGAAAATCACACTGAGGCAGCAAATTGTACTAAACAGGTAGTGCCCCAAAATGAAGTATTTCAAGTTTCAATACAAAAAATTTTTAGAATATCGAGATAAAAGTCAGCAGTATGTTTTTCATGACAATAATTCCTTCTCCTATATATGAGAATATCATTTATCAGGATGAGAATCACCAGAAAAATGCTATTTCAAACTGTTGCTATTTGTATAATATGAATAATAGTGTTATTTACATGGGAGTTTGGTGCCAATGTTTTGACCAAGTTTACATAGACATATCTATGCCAAACATGGCTGGGTGCTGAAGATACTATTGTGGGGATATCAGCTTAAATTTAATGGAACTTAGAGCTACTTAAACATATCTCAGCGAGTCAAAAGGCTGAGCACTGGCGATGGAGACCCTCCAGGAGTCTATTTACATCTGTACTGAATTATCTCTTTAAGAAAAATTCATCCTAAGGGAAGCCAGTGGGGACCCTGAGTATGTTCTAGACCAGTGGTCAGCATCAGGAGGAAGAGGAGAACTTCTGGAGAAAGCAGTGTCTGTCATGGCTCAGCTTGCTTCCCTGGACTTTTGCCTGAGCCCACGGGGTAGAAGAGAGACAAAGAAGCCTGGCTCAGCTCTGCATCCTTGCTGACAGAGCGTGACATCCGCTGGCAACAGAAAAGTTTGCCAGCCCTGGCAGCACTGCCCCTGCTGGGTGTTAGTGAATACATCTGGGCTGGTGGCCACAGCACGGTAAGAAGTAGCATGAGCAAGACAGGCCAGCAGTGGAGTAGCAGAACTGTCAACAGCTAGTGCCTTCACTTGGCTGATTCAGAGGTTATAACCATGGGAGAACGAGGACAGAGCAGAAATGTTAGAGAAAATGGTGTATATAACATAGCAGCTAAATGTGCTATGTGCATGGGACACACACTTGCAAATCCTAGATAAAACTGGAGGACTTTAAAAGGGCCTAGAGGAACCCAAACAGTGAGTGGTATAGAGAAAACTGCGGGATGCAGCACAGACTATAGAAACAGACTGTCTGGGTTTAAATCCTGCCTCCACTGCTTGTCAGCTACTTCAGCAACTTAATTTCTCAGTTTCTTCATTAGTAGCGTTTGCCTACCTCATCGGGCTGTTATGAGGAGGATGAAATAAAATCTTTCTCTCTGCACAGGAAACTGTTTCACAATTTTGCCTCATTAAGACTGTGCTAGAGCCAACTGTGCTAGTGAATCAGAATTTGAAATTTTCATGATCAGTATCCCTTCATAAACACACATTATTTTTCTTCAAGCTGCTTTACTTAAATTTACTTAAATTTGAGCATTGCAAGGACTTTGATTAAAAGCTAGGTCTAAAATAAAGGCTTTGTTTTCAATAACTCCTTTTACTTCTGTTTTTTCATTAACATGTCTTTCGCTTCTCACTAAGTATTTTGGTAAGGATAAGGAAATTATAATTATCTACATGTATACCCTTGTCTATATCCCTATCTGTATTCATATCCATATCTCTGTCACTCTTCTGTCTCTGTCTAGTCACACCGTGATAAATTGCTGGCAAGACGATTGCAGCAATTCTCCTACACGAGAATGGCAAGATGAGAGACACAGTACCTTTTCCACTCTACCATGTTGCTATAGTGCCTGTCAGCTGGGTTTATGCCATTGTGGATAGGGATGAACAATTTCAAGGCCCGTCTGGACACCAACATCAGCCAAATTTGTCAGGGCAGTTTTTTCTGCCCAGAGCAACAAATCCTGAGTTTTCTCTTCATTATACCACTGAAAGAGGTTTCTATAATTGATAGATTTGATTATTATATTTGAATCACTTTTTCTTCAATTATTTAGATAACACATGCTTACGAACTGCTAACAATGAGCATTTTTTCATGGTGTGAAATGACAAAGTTAAAAAGAATTTTTTTAAAGATGTGAAATTTGGGGTAATGTAAGTTTATATAGTCAAAAATAGGAAGGACTTTGTACAATAAAAGACCAAGCAATATACTTTATCAGTTACAGCTTAATTACCCAGCAATATCTGTTGAGATTCTTTGGAGCTTACCTAATAACTACGTTTCATGACCTACGGAAATGCTGAAGACTTTGGTACAGTCACCTAAAATGCTTTTCAAAGATTTATTGTTCGTTGCAAATTACACAGAATATTTTAGAGAATGCAATTAGATGTGTGCTTATAAGCATTTTAATCATACCACAAGTATTTTTTATATTTAATAATAAAATTGATTTATGTATTTGTTTAAAATGTAAACAGATAAAAAAATCAAAATTACAGTGGTAGAAAAATATGTAGTAATACATGAATTTCAGAAAAAAATTTTTTTAAAGAAAATTAATATTTATGAGTTAATATTTAACATTTTGCTAGAAAATTGGCAATTTCACAGGGATTATTTTGTGGTCTTGGCTATTTATTCTCTGTACTACCTTTGGAAAAGTAAAGGTACTTCTTGAAGTAAGAAAAAGGAGTTGGTTTTATTTCAAATAGCAGTGTTATTTACATGGGAGTTCTTATATTTGTAAATAAGCAATTATGGCTCAGGTTGGATGTTATTTTTAAATTCTTAATTTTGTTACAGGTAGATGTTGGCTGAGACACAAAAATGTCAATTTAAATTTCCTGAGAAATGACAGATTGTTGTTCAAAAATATATCTTTTTTTATTACGATGGCTCCAAATCTATTTTGAATGTTCATTTACTTGAATTTTTAAAAAGATGATGTGACTTGACAGTAAGTTTTAAGAGGATAAAATAGTTTTATGTTTAAAAACAATATGGTCAATTAAAATAACTTACCAGCAAAACATATAACAATTCAGAATTAAAATTTTCATAAAGCAAGCAGATCACTTTCACTATCAGATTCTTCTTAAAGACTAATGAAATTTATAAAATAAAAAGAACGCCAATTATACCTGTCTGTACTAAAGTGAAACAAGTTCAAGAAATGCTCTAATTATAGTATTCACTTAACCTAACATTAACATGGCCCAAAGTTTGGTGTGACATCCACCTTGAGGCCCTTGTAAATTTTGTCACCTTGGACTGTATCACAACTGATTGTTTTGTCAACACATATAAATCAGACAGTTCTGATTAAATCCAGATTCCTTAAAAGACCCAAGATAACTTAATGAAATAAATACATCACATTTGGCTTTACAGATGAGGCAAAGACCATTGTTTCTATAGAAAGGAGAATCTGATCACTTCTGGAGGAGAAAAGAAAGATGGAATAGAAAATAAAATTGCTAATAAAGGGGGGAAAAGCCACTTATACTAGCTTACTTTTTAAAAAGAAGCCAACTGAGAAAATAGACAGTCTAGAAACATAGTGAACCAGTGTGCTGAAAAGGGATGCTGGAATATGTGATTCTCCCTCTTCTCTGGTTGTAACCTAGTCTGGTTAGTTACACTTGAAGGACACTCTTAACAAAAGCCCAAATTTTGCTGTATATTTGTATATTTGCATACTAGGCTCATTCACATATTGCTTTTGTCTTTTTTATAAGAACAGTATATGTTCACTACTGAAAAAAAAAGAAAGAAAACAATTGTAGACAAGCAAAAGGAAAAATAGAAACTACATCTATGATACTACTTACAGACCAACATCTTCAATTTGGTGCACTCACTTCTAATGCCTATTCTTTTACTCTTTCATAAAATTCCTTTATTTTCAAAATGCAGATATAGATATTCATTTTACATAAATATAATCATATCAAGAAAAAAATTTTGTAAATTTTTTTTTCATCTAATGATTATGTAAAGGCATCAGAATGTTGACAGAGACATGTATTTGGAGGAAACAACTATTAATATTTTTTTTCTTTATATGGCACAAAAAAGTTAACCTTTTTATAGCCATTCTCAAAATTTCAACAGCTAAAGCAGAGTTTGCTATTTTACCTATTTGCATATTTCCATTAATGGCAAAAGGTTGTGTTATATTTCCAAATCTTCTTGTACATAATTTTCTTAATGTAGATCTCATCATTCCCAATGTAGTTTTTATTCCATGAATATATAAAACTTCTATGTAGTATGCCAAAGTTCAAAAAAAAGCAAAACAAAATCAATTTTCCAAGGGTGAGATAAAGTCTGAGGTTAGCAGTTTTGGATGGCTGGGCAAGCCCAAACGCTCAATTTCTGTTCATGCAAGCCTTTTTGGTGTGGGTGTTTTCCTTGATTTCTATTTTCTTAAGCTATCAACCTAATTAGTTTGTTGGCTCCCCCTTCTCATAAACGTTGGATGCAGAAGGTTGGGAAGGGGTCACAGAGTGCCAACATCAGAGACAGTGGCTGAGCAAAACAAGCCTCCCTGAAAATTATAACTTGATAAAGAAAAAGAAAAATTGGGAGGGGGGTGTCAGTAATTCATTCAAATAACTAAAATAATCTCACACCTTTTAACATCAACACACTTGTAAATTAGTCTAGGTAGCGTATACTTTTATTTAAAATAATAAAGATGTATTCTGGAATGCATTTAATGGAGTTTGCCCAAAGTTAGCCCAAAGAGTAAATATTTAAAGAATAATCACTATGCTAGATTAACATTTTCAAAGCTTTGCTCTACTTAATTACATGGGTGTTCTGTGATCTCACCTCAAGCATTTCCTCAAAATGAGCCTTTTGCCCTCTGCCTCCATACGAAATTTTTTTCTCATCTTTTCCTTTTTTTATTCCTTTTGACTACCATACTAAGTCTTTCCTTTTTTCACTTCTGAACTCATAGGATTTCTCTTTACTTCTTCATCAGTCACTTTGTCATCTATTCCCAATCACGTGGCTTCTTATCAGTCCACTCCACTGAGAAACCAGCACAGTTGAAGACCACAAACAATTTCTTGGTTAGATTCAATGGACTTTTACTCTCGGGTCTCATGCTTTGAATTTTCTGCTACAACTGACATTTTGATACCAAGTTTTTCTTGACATTCTCTTCCCTTGATGCCAGGAGTTAGAAACTGGAGGCCTAAATTGTTAAGCCCAAATTATTTTTCTTGTTTTTTATCTAGTGCGGGGTTGAGGGGAAGGAGTCAGCAGGCTGCTCTAGCAAAAGTTGTATTTATTCATTTCAGGAACTCAAAAGTTCACATGATCCTCACCTGCCACTTCACACATCACTGCTGGACCACAGAGATATGCAAGTATAACTGAGGCACCACACTGTCATGATTCTGCTCTTACATCTTTTTCTCTGTTTCCCACTCCTCTTCCTAAATATAATTTGCTAGCCATCTAGTTCTTTTCATATCTATATATTTATCATCAACTTTATCATTCACTCTAGTAATGTCAAGTATTCTGTCTGTGTAATGGCCTTAACTTTGACATTTTTCTGCCTTAACTTTGCTGTTGAAATTCGATTACAAATTGTCAACTGCTTTCTAAACATTTCCATTCCAACGTTTAATCATCCTCAAACTCAACATGTGTAAAAGCAAGTCTACGTTTTTCTACAATATACTACGTTTTCCTTCTAACTTCCATATTTTTATTAGAGGTGTTATTGTACTTGCAGTTGTTCAAATTGAGACTCTGTCTTCTTTTGCATCTTCTTTGCTTATTCATCAATGCTTCATTGGTTACTAAATTTGATGAATAAGTAAATGAAGCATTAAAGCAATAGTCTGAGGCCATCCAGCTGGTTGGTGACAATGTTCTTGCATAAAATTTAAGTTTCTTAATGGCCAGATTTAGTATTTTTTTCCTCTGAATTAGGCTGCCTTACATTGAGAAAATTTACTACATTTATGAAAAGATTTTCAACCCAAGAAAATTTACTAAGCAATATTTTCCTGAATATCAACATAAATTTAGGATTCTAAAAGAGTTAATACAACTGACAAAAAATGAGCATTAAACTAAAAAGCTTTATATTCACCATTAGATTTACAAAGGAAAGATAAATTTTATTTTAAAAAATTAGTTCTGAAAAAGTTTGATTTGTGTCTAAAGAGACTCAAAGGGTGTAATGATGATGAGGATAATGAGTCTAGCTAGCATTTCTCGATATTAGATGTCATTTAATCTTTATAGCAACCCCAAGAGGTATATCTGTACTATTGTTATCACTATTTTGTTGCCAGGGAAATGGAGGTTTATAGACATTAACTTGTACAAGGTCACATAATTAAAAGGTTTGGAGCCAGAGTTACAACCCAAGTCACTTAGCCTGATTCCAAATTCTCTCCATGTTCTCAAATGCATGTATTACTCGGCCAAATCAATTCCACATAATTCTGGCTCTCCCAGAAATCTGCATTTTGTAATATTGTTCCTTACATTTCTAATGTCAGTATATTTTTTCAATAGACTCAGTTCCTAAAGTACAGTGTTAATGCTTTCCAGGAATTGGAAGAAGCAGGGAAGACTTGGAGCCACTCTTTAGCATCCTGCAAGATACAGGAAAGAGCAAACGCCTCCAACGCAAACTGCTTTGTGCCCAGAGAGCCGTTGAGAACGTCTTGTTATTCCCAGTAGAGAGATCACTTCTCTACTGTGAATATTAATTTAGGAAATATGTTCACAAAAGGCTCGTACATGTGAGGAGGGCAGCTGTGGATGTTCTTGCAGCTCTTTTTTTCCTAGTATTTTCTATATTCAGTTCAAATCCACATGTCAGCTCAGGCAATGACTTGCTCGTGAGCGGTGGTACCAGCTGTCAGGTTCATTGGCTTGTTTCTTCTCTTATTTCTTTCTCATTTTCAGTAGCTCATTTGGTTTCTTCTCTGGGTTCCCCATCTTACAACCACAAACCTATTGACAGAGACTCCACTTAAAGCACTTCTCATCTTTCAGTCAATTAAAGTATTACAGGGTGTGGCTCCATAGCGTAGTGGTTAGCACGGCTGCTTTACGCAGAAGGTCCTGGGTTCACATCCCGGGTGGAGCCACGGACCATACCCCTGGTACACCAGGCCCAGGGTGCATGCCTCCAGCGTGTGGGAGGAGGCGCCCCACCTTCAGAGATCATCCGTAGGTCACGGGTGGAAGTGAGGCGGGGCGGGGGGCGGAATTAAAGGTGGAGAGGGAAGTACTATAGGGTCTGGAATATGTCCAAACTCTGTAAGTTACCACTATAATATATATGTTTTAAACAGACTAAGAAAGTCAATACAGTATAGGGAGTAGTGGGCTAAAATAATGAATTTTCACACTTGGGTTCTATTCCATCTGATAGTCCCTTATCCACTCTGGGCCTCTGTTTCCATATTTATAAAAAAAAAAAGAATTGACTAGATCTCTATAGTTACTCCTATCAGAAGAAATTTCTGTTATTTATAGTAATAATAATAATACCTATCATTTTATTGAGCATTTTACCCTTTCCAAACATTGTGTGCCTCCTTTTCATTATCTCATTTAATCTTCACAACAACCTTACATGTTGTGTATTAATATAAGTACTATCCTACTATTTAGGGAAACAAAGCCTAAAGGAATTAAATAACTTCTCGAATGGCACTCACCAGTAAGTGGTTTCCATCGATACTGAGGCTCCATACGAGCATCCAATTTACGTCTCCTTTCGTTCCCTGGTCACATTCGATTTCTCCAGCCCCTTCACCTTACTCCAACTTAGGCATGGCCATGCGAATCCCTCTGGTCAGTGAAACGTGGATATAAGTGATATGTATGATTCTGAACAAAAGTCTGAGGAGTCGGTGTGAAATTTGCCACAGCTCTTTTTCCACCTGCCATCAGTGTTTTAGATGTGGATGTCAGCTCTGTCAGCTTGAGTTCTGGAGTGAGGACAATACAGACAAGGAATCCCAGTCAAGCCACATCGGGCAAAAGTGTGAGTGAAATATAAATCTTTGTCTATCTTGTGGTTGTTTATCACGGCAGTCACTGATTCTAAAACCCACAAGCGTACCCACCATTACGGACTGAATTCTGTCTGTCCCCCGCCAAGTTCATATGTTGAAGCCCTAACCCCCGATACCTCAGCCTGTGAGTGTATTTGGAAATGAGGCCTAAAATAATTATTGTTAATTTTTAATGATTAAGTTAAAATGAGGCCATTACGGTGGGCCCTAATCCAATCTGACTGGTGTCCTTATAAGAAGAGGAAGTTTGAACACACAAAGAGACACTGGGGACGCTACTGCACAGAGGAAAGTCCACGTGAGGACTCAGTGAGAAGACAGCCACCTACCTGCTGGCTGAGGAGAGAGGCCTCAGGAGAAACCAAACCTGCTGACACTTTGACTGTGGACTTTTATCCTCCAAAACTGTAAGAAAATAGATTTCTGTTGTTTAAGACACCCAGTCTGTGGTATTTTGTTATGGCAGTCTTAGCGAGCTAACACAAGACCTGTGCTCCATTTTCTCCTAGAAAGATAGTGCTTACTAATTGCTGAGTCATAGAGACTCTAAGAGGTAAAATGTCATAACGAAACATTTTGAAGTTAATTCGCACTGCAGTCTATAGAGTTTTCCATAGGCTTTTCTTAAAAATAAAAAGCATTACACCTAGAAGCTATGCAAAGCATTGTTAATGTTATCTTTTATTAGATATTGTTACCAGGCCTGCATATGAGTCCTGAAATCTAAAAATGTATTTTTTCTAATTTCAGAGGTATTTGGGCATCGCACATTGCTGAAAATCTAATTAATGCAGTTAGCATCCATGTAATGTAAAATTTAGTAAGCAACAAAAGACTCTTATAGATATGATTACTATAGCACTGAATACCATAATTCCCTGCTGTTCTAAATTTGGAACATATATGTCTTGAGATAAAATAACACTTTTAATGGGATCTATAATATTTTCACATCAATAATAACTAAAGAAAATTAAAAACAACATAATAGTTTCAACATTTAGAACAATTTCTTTGAATACATGATAATTCTCCAGATCTTCAGAAACTTACATGATTAGAACTAGACATTGTCTAGATTCTACTCTCTGGAAGGCATAGTTTTCTGTCCTTATGGAGTGCTTTGAGCATAATCAGAAACCTTTTATAGATGGGCACTACAAGAAATGTAAAGGATAATAAGCATTTTAAGACGGCCCCTATGAGCTTTGCCTCCAGTGTTCCTTCAATGATTCCGTTATATTATACAGCAAAAAGAATTTTGCAGATGTCACTATGGTTACTAATTGTTATAGGTTGAATTGTGTCCTTTAAAAAGATGCTGAAGTCCTCATCCCCAGTATCTGTGAATGTGACCTCATTTGGAAATAGGGTCTTTGAAGATCATCAAGGTAAGATGAGGTCATTAGGGTGGGACCTAATCCAATGTGACTTGTGTTCTTATTAAAAGGGGTAAATGTGAACAGAGGCATGAGGAAAGATGATGTGAAGACAGAGAAAATGCCTCTATGAGCCAAGTTATTCCTGAAGCTACCAGCAGCTGGGGGAATGGCATGGAACAGATTCTCCCTCGCAGCCCTTGGAAGAATTCAACCCCACTGATGCTTCAAGTTTGTACTTCTAGCTTTCAGAACTGGGAAACAATACTTTTCTGTTGTGTAAATCACCTAGTTTCTGGTTCTTTGCTACGCTAGCCCTAGCAAATTAATGCGCTATCCATTTGAATTTGTATCAAACGAAAGGAAGATTATTAAGATGGATGTAATCTAATCATACGAGCTCTTTAAAAGCTAGTGTTTTCTTCAGCAAAAGAGAAAAAACCTGGGAGACTCTGAGCATAAGACGGATTTGATGCACTATTTATTACAGCCTCTGAGATGGAGGGGGCCACGTGGCAAGTAACTGAGGGAGGCCTGCAGGAGCTGAGAGCAGTCGGGCTGACAGCAGTTATTAAGATGGATGTAATCTAATCATACGAGCTCTTTAAAAGCTAGTGTTTTCTTCAGCAAAAGAGAAAAAACCTGGGAGACTCTGAGCATAAGACGGATTTGATGCACTATTTATTACAGCCTCTGAGATGGAGGGGGCCACGTGGCAAGTAACTGAGGGAGGCCTGCAGGAGCTGAGAGCAGTCGGTCTGACAGCAGGCAAAAAAAAAAAAAAGGGAAATTCAGTCCAGCGACTTGTAAGAAACCAAATTCTGCCAACAACCTGAATAAGCCTGTAAATGAGTTCTTCCCCAGAGCCTGCAGATATAAGAGCTGAGCCCAGACAACACTTTGATTTTGGCCTTTGATTCCCTGAGCAAGAGAACACAGCTGAGCCCATCCAGACTTCTAACCTATAAACTATGAGATAAGACGTGGATATTGTTCGAAGCTGCAGTTTGGGGTAATTCACTATGCAGCCATAGAGCAAACATGCCACCGGTAGCAAATATTGAGTGCTTTCTTCACCAGGCACTATTGTAAGTGTTTTATATTAAAAAGAAAAAAAAATCACAGTATTGCCACAGAACCATTATTGTCCCATTGCATTAAAGATAAATTCACAGGGGGAAATTATGTAACATCTGAGGAACAATCAATGGAACCCTCTATTCAATAGAAAGCAGAACCAGTGGAACAGACAGAATGGGAATTTTAAATAAGTATAATAAATTTCTTCATAAAGATAAGAAATAATGTCGAGAACATAAAGCAGGAACAAGCGATTATGAAAAAGAACCACTTAGCAATGTTGAATATCAAAATAATATACAACCTTTGAAATAAAGCATAGTAATGGCAAAAGAAATCAAGTTTTCTGGCCCAAGAGCCTTAGCACTACTTACAGTCCCCATAAGAGTGAATTGTCAGATGCATGGAAGTAACTTGTCACAAAATTTTGAAATGCTATAAAAGAGACCAGAAAAAATACTTTAGAGGAGTATAAAATGAATTTTTTAAACAAGAGTATCTCTTAAGAATAAAAATTCTTAAAATAGGAATTAGGGAGCATATTTAATTTATTCTCTCCCAACCCCCCAGATATTCCACTGTATTATAGATACTAAATAAGCCTATGAGGTATGTGGGAAAATTCCCAGCAAAACTTTAAAATAGCTTTGTTCACAAACAAGCCTGATTTCACCTCAATTACTATGTGAACTTGTGATTGCCACACCTCAAGAATAATATAACAGAGATAGGAAAGTCAGAAGAAGGAAAATAAAATAATCAATCGGGTTGAAGGGGTCATCCAAGAACATAGCCTGGTAAATTTGAGACTGTTCATTCTCGAGCCATTTCCAGACTCTGCTGTCCTTCTTTCCACACAGCTCCTGTCCTAGGACTAGTCCTGCGGGTCGGCGGGTGGGAATGCTGGCTTAACTCCTCTTCGACTGATTTTCCTCCGGCTGAAGGACGGACTGTCCAGGCTTCAGGACAAGACAAAGAGTGCTTAGGGACATGTCCCAGGGCCACTGTGACCTGGGAGACAAAGAACGGAGAGCGAACAGAAAGTCAAAGTCAAAGCTAGGAGCTTGTTAAGAAGCAAGCCAGCTCAGAGGCACAAAGTCGAAATGCGGGCGACTGGTGAACAAGGAAGGCTAAAATAAAGTGACGGGAGAATCCAGTAGGAAGTGGTGTGGAGGATGTCCCTCGATGGAGTGCACACCTCCGTTCAGCCTTCCCTACAGACTAGCTCAGAGGCTTTTAGATGATGAGAGTGACCTGCAGTTTGGCCCCTGAACCAAAACTCAGTGGTTTCAACGTTACTTCTCGTGATAAATTTTTCTGATATTGACTCTCAACCTGCCTAGAAAAGAAAGTTATCTCTTATTCTTATATTTTAAATCACGATGCTCCACCAGACTTATTCGGAAGTTTAAGACCATTTGCCACACTCTTGGGACACCATGCTTACCTGTTCCCGCCCAGCTGGATGGGACTCTTATCTTCCTCTGCAGTCAGTAGGCCACCTCATCCTGTTGCAGTTGACTGGGATGTGCTAAAGACCAGAAACGCCACAAGAACATTCAAGGACAGGAGAGGGCATTATCACAATCTACAAACACAAATAGCGTGAGTAACAGGCATTGTTTGTCACATTCTGAATACAAACACTCTTAGAATCTTAAAAGTGATTATCTAGATCAAATAAAGTACTATTTTTTACTTAAAGTAATTATATAAAAACTACTGGTAGAAATTTTATCAGAGCCAGTGGCAATGGCTCATTATAAAAAATAATTTATGAAGGATCTGAGAAAACCAGTGTACTCAATCTCCATAATAGATTACTAAATGGAATTAGGATTTCTTAGTATTATGTGAGGTTAATGTCCTGACGGACAACTGTATTTGGACTTATGTTGACCTTGTTTTGGAGAGGCAGGGTGTCTTAACACTTATTTTCCCTTCCTAAGAGCCCCCTCTTTTCTCTGGGGTAATTATTTCTCCCAGGTATAAGCAGTCTTGGTGCTGCTGTGTTCAAGATTTCTGCCTTCCCCTCTCCGAGGAGCATGTAATTCCAACTGAGCTAATAGGCATCTCTCTCCTGGAACTTTGAATTACAAAGCAAATTGAATTAAAATGATGACAACTTTTGAAGCTTTTTATTCTTCTAAAGTAGAGTCCAGAGTATGTTCTGCTGCCTAGATATCTAGGAACTATTCAAAGTCCTGTCTTGGTTCTTCGTCTGGTCCTACCTAGCTCTCTAGCTTCCCATCACTCTGTGAGTTACCTGCTATGATAATCTTACAGGTTCTTGTTAATTACAATACCAAAATCTCAGTAGATATGCCCTCTGCACTCTGTTAAGGCACAGCTACATGAATTACTAAGTTTGGAATCCAACAAACCTGAGAACTGATGTCTGCCCTTCCACTAACTTGTCCTGTGATTCTGAAAAACTTGCTTAGCTTCATTGAGCCTTAGTTTCTTTACCTGTAGAATAAGGAGCAAAACCTTCATTCTGGGTTGTTGGAATTATGTGAGCATTTCTGTGAAAGTTCCTAGTATACGTAGAAAGCAAGCCTGTGAATTTCCATGTCAAAGGGGTCCATTAATAATGAAAAATTGGACGTTGGTGATTTGGACAATGGTGACAAGATGGAATATTGGGCAATCATTTAAAATCAAAGATTCTGTACAGAAAGTTACACTTAATATAATCAAAATACATTTCCCTCTATTACTGTGCTAGTCAGAGAGCAGAATTAGTCATTCGCAGGTACATTAATTCTGACAACATATTTTTCTTTGTTGGCAATAAAGGTGATAGAAAATTTCCCATATGAATATTTACAAAGAGCTTGTTCTGGAATTATGTCTGCATACTTATTACTTCAATTCTTGGCAGATTTAAACTGCATCTGTTTACAATAAAATGAAAATCATTTATTGCTTTTCGCAAATGTTACTTTCATTCTGAAATAAGGAATAGACAGCACCGGTTTACTGAAGACAGAGATTTTGTCCTGGGAAGCAACAGCAGACAGAACTGGCCTTTTCCAGAAACAACTAGAACCGTGACTGAAGGATTTTACTTTCTCTGCATTTTCAATGCTTTGTGTTAGCTAATACGCTGCAGAGGTTTCATACTCTACATGAATTCTTGGCAGAAACAAGGGAAGCAGGTTGACTTACTCTTCTGAAACTGAAGATTAAAAAGTTTTGCATTGGCACAACAGTATATTTTTAAAATAAAATAACAATAAAGAAAACATCCTATAATGTGCTTCACTCCATGCTAGACAATTTATAGCAGTGCGTCTAAGGAAACCCAGTCGTCATTGCCCCATGCCCACTTCTATCCTGTCAAGGAGCAAAACATTAGCCTTCTTTACCTATGAGCAACCTGGACTGAGTGAGCCCACTCATTTACAGAAATCTGTGTAAACTGAATATTCCATGGGTCCTAGCCAGAGGAGAAAAATGATGAAACGACTACTTTGAGGCAACGTTTTTCAAAATGTCATGTGGGATCATTCTTCAACCAAATCATCTTGAGATTGTAAAAAACATATGTGTGTTTGAGATTCACCCTTGAATCAAGGTGAGACCTTAGGAGACTCTTCAGCTGAGCTGATGTTTAAGAAACACTGACCTGGGGGCCTCAAAAATCTAATTCTTGCTGATCCGATTTACCTTCCAGTCAAGAACAGAAAACTAGAAGAAAATGCACTTCATGAACAATTACAGATTCTGTTTTATGATAGCTAAAACAAGAAAGAGAGAGAATTCTGGACAAATAGAAAATGTGGGAGAGATTCTTAATGGCAAAGATGTTATGTTTTACCCTAATACCACATCTCTTTAAACTAACAATCATTAACCGGCCACTGGAATTCAGCATGGGCCATTTTCCCTCCACAAATATTATTGGTCAGCACAGCGATTTTTGAAATTTAAGTTATTAGCCAGCATTTTAAAATTGGGATTATAACATAAAAATCAAGATATCTAGTCCTTTCTGAAAAACCGGATTGGCAATAATCGGCTGTCACTGAGTGGCAGCCACCCTCACTTTAGACATGGACTTGGAGTGCATTTTGCGACACCTCCCACGTTGTCTTTCACCCAACCAACCAAGGTGCCAGCTGACGTTCATCCTTTAGCTTCTTCTGGTGTTTTTGTCGCTGTTCAATTAAGAAGAAAGTTAAATGTTTTCACTTTGAGGGTTGTCAATCATTACCTTCCTGGCTCTGATGACTGGAACCATTGAGTTTGAAAACTCTCCAGCAGTGATGATGGAAACCCCGATCCCAGTAGACTCGACCCCACTGTTGGCAAAATCTAGGAACCATATCTGGAGGAGGATGTGAGGTCAAGAAAGGCTTTTTTTTCTTTTTTAAATGATAGGAGATAATAACATCAGTATGCTGATGGAAATTACCTAATTGAGAGGAAAAATTTGATGACACAGGAAAAAGGAGTCAATTACTGGAGAGATATTTTTAAGATGAGAGTTGAACTTGGAGATATTGGACTTAGAGCACAGGTAGTTCACTCAAGGTGAAGAGAGAAAGAGTATGGGTGGAGAACAGAGAGGTTGGTAGATGTTGGAATGGGAACAATTTGATTGCCTTAATTTTTCCAGTGAAGTCAGAACCAAGTTTATCACCTGAAATTGTGGACATGGCAGCAAATATTGGACGACCGGGGAGAGAAAAAGAGAAGAGAATTGTTTAAGAAAGTGAAAGAGTGACTAGATTACCAAATGTAATAGGGTTGCTCAGACGTTTCCTTCTTGTTTTGTAATAAGTAGATTTATTTTTATAAGTGTATCTCTGAAAACTAGGTTAGCTGAACTTTATAATATATAGTACCCCGACCACTTTTAATTTATAAACATTTTGTAATTTTCCTTAATTCATTTTAAAAAATATGTTTCCAAGTTTTTCAAAGACATAGTTTTGTTAGATCATTTTGGTTTGGGATATCTTTTTGTTATTGATTTTAACATTATTGCATGATGCCAGTGAAAATTTATTATATTTTCTGCTTTTGGAACTTTGTCGAGATTTCCTCTGTGGCCCAATACAGAGAGTCAAGGTTTAAAATGTTCAAGATATAGTTGAAAAAATATATATACTAACTTATTGTGATATACTAATATAGATTTTTGTGTTAAAATCTATATTGCTCTTAGGTCAAAATTTTTAAGTTTAGTATTTAAAAATATTTTTAATTTAGTATTCAAATTTTTAAACATTGCTTTTTTTTAGTTTACTTGGTCTATCGATTCTGAGAGAAGTGTGTGTATGTGTATGACTGTGGATTTGTTCGGTTATCCTTGTATTTCCATCAGCTTTTGCTTTATTTCAATACTGTGCATTTAAAGGCATAAAATACCATGACTGTTTTATTTTTGGGGAATGATTATTATAAAATCTTGCTTATATCCTTTTAATGCTTTTAACTTTGATTCTATTTGGTATATTAGGACTATTTCTATAACTTTTTTATTATTGTTATTATTACATCTACCCAATATATCTTTTGTCAATTTTTATTATCTCCTTTTGAGAGTTATTTTATTGTGACAGTATCTTATTACTCTAAGAGTGTTTCTCTTTTAATATCACTGATTATTAATAGTTCTGGATTTTGATAACCATTTTGCTTTCTCACTACTATTTTTTTTTCCTGTTTACATCTTTTTGTTAGATAGACTTAGTTGTTTTTTATTTCACATATATTCCATATTTAAAATGTGCACATACACTACATCTATTCTTCTGATGGTTCACCTTACTTACAAAACATTTTAATTTGATTTTTGTCCAAGTTTACTTTGGCCCAGTTACCTAACCCCTTTGAGCCTCGATTCCTTAATCTGTAAAACTAGAAGAAGAGTATTTTCTCTGACATTAGGTACTACTGCTACCCTGTATGCTGGAGCCTGAGCCACTGTAATCTCTCACTAGGATATTGCGAAAGCTCCTGAATGCCCACGCGGCTTCACTGCTGCCCCGCTCCAGTCCACATCCAGCCCCTCAGTCATCAGATCGGGTCACTCTCCACGACTCTGAGTGGTTTCTTCATTTCATTCAAAGTAAAAGCCCCAGTCTTAACCAGATCTGGTCCCTCGCTGCCTCTCTGCCCTCCTACCCTAGTACTCTCCCCACGCTCAGGGCGCAGCAGCCACACAGGCCCCCATGGTACCCCTCAGTCACACAAAGAGTCTTCTACCTCAGGCACCTTGGCACTGGTTCTACACCCTGCCTGGGGTGCTCTTCTCCAGGTACCCACGGGGCTATTTCTTACTAGAATGTCACCCTCCTAGTCAGGCCTCTCTTTGACATTCCATCAAAAATTTCAGCTTTCCTCTGACACTTCTGCATCTTCCTCTTAGCAGTTATCACTAGCTAACATGCTGTATGTTTTATTTATGTTAGCTGTTGCCTGTTTCTACAACTAGAATGGAAGTTCCATGAGGATGGAGATATTTTAAAAATTTGGATTGTCAGTATGTTAGACCCAAGAACTATTTCTGGCCCATAGTAGATGCTCAATGCATATTAGTTAAAAATAGTGTTTGTAAAGCAAAAGCAGTAAAAAATGCAGCTTCAGAAACCAGACTCCATAGATTCCAATCTAGTTCTAATATTTACTAGGCATTTAATCTTGGGTAAGTTCCTTAACCTCCTGGGCTTCAGCTTTATCATCTTTAATATGGAACTGATACTAGTACCTATGCATAGAATTGTTGGAAAGATTAAATGAGATAATACTAGTAAAATGTTTAGAACAATGACTGGCACATAGTAAGCCTTCAATAAGAGACAGTGATTGTGATTGACACATCTAGCACTTAGTAGGTGTTTAGTTTAATAGTAGTTGCAATCATTATTAAACTCAACCTGAAAATCCGGAGGCCTCAGAGAATGAGCAGGTTTAAGAGGTGAAGGATGAAGTTTTATAACTAGAACTAAAAAAGCCAAGCTTGTGAGCCAACAGGAATCTGTAGCTAAGCTGACCATCTCTAATTCAACTATGCATGTGCAGCCTGTGCTAATACCATCTAACTCCAAACAGCTGATTAAGCACGATATGATTGAAGAAGAAATGGCACCGATAGGACAAGGGTACAGGTTGCAGTCACAAGGCTGGTTAACAGAGTGGAGCACAAACACTTTCTGTCTGAGTCCCCTGAGCAGTCTTGTCACAGCTGAATGAGGAGGCAGGCACAGGATATTATTAACTGTCCCATAAGCAGAGGCCCATAAAAGCAAAGTTGTCCTGTATCAGCAAATTCCATTGCAGACATATTATCCAGCAACAGAGCTGAAAGCAAAGAAGCTATGAAACCCATGATTCCTAAGCAATGAGATGAGGACAGTGCCTTCCCTTCATCTGACTACTTCCCCTTCTGATGTTGAGTTTGTAGATTTTGGAAGGTTCATGTAGATAATTACTGTTCTTAAATTACATGAGCCATTAGGTAATCTAAAGGAACTATAGGCCTTTTTGTTATTCTGTGATCGTACTTATAATAAAATGATAGCTTAATAATGGAAAAATCTTTAAATGAATTTGTTTTTCGAATAACCTGCTATACTGACCTACTCTTCACTAGTTGAACTGACTACTGGGATATTATAGAGATACAATATATATACATACAGAGTTATGAGGAAGAAAAGAAAGAAAGCCATGGCCACTTAGCACTGGAACCTCTGCACGAATGCTACCACAGAGGTGCCCTGCCTCACCACCCAGGGATCCCCTGCCCTTCCCAAGGAGGGAATCTTTGAGTTCAATCTTGCTCCTAGGTGGGAAGTAAACTGTAGTTCAACATTCAGCATCAGTGAATCTTAGAGCCAGACTGACCTGGTACCTTTTTTCTAACTGCCGAGTTCTGCTTTGTTCCCTCATGGAGTAACTTACTCAGAGGCTGCTTCTCTGAAGGCAGAGCTCCTACTTGGATGACAGCTTCTCTCTGTTCTCCACAGAAATCACAGCCCACCCCCGACCCCTAAAGGAGATTGTCTGTTCATGAGAATCTCTGAATTTAGAAATTTCGAGATGCCCCAAGGATGTGTTCCAGCCATCAGTGGGACACTGCATTCCTTTCTACCAAGCTTCTCTGATGCTGACAATCTGCCTAGATCCACCCTCAGACCCTTGTCCTCTCTTTATAGAGCCTGCAGCCCTTCCCTCCAGCTTCACTCCAATGGGAGGTCTGGGCCTGGGTCTGGCACCTTCCAATCCATCTGATCCACAGTAGGCACTTTTATATGCATTCCCTAATTTTATACATACAACTCTGTGATGCAGGTGTTCAAATTCTTATTACCATCCCCATTTTAGAGTTCAGGAAATTGAGGCTCAGAGAGATTAAGTGTCTTGCCCATCTAAAGCCAGACACTGAGTAAAGTCTTTTCTCGAAACCAGATCTTACATCCATACAATAGAATATTATTCATCCACTAAAAGGTATAAAGTGCTGATACATGCTATAATGTGGACAAATCTGGAAAACAATATGCTAAGTGAAAGAATCCAGACCAAAAAAGTCACATATCGTATAATTTCATTTACATGAAATATCCAGAAAAAGTAAATCCATAGAGAAAGAACATTGCTTGCTGGCTGCCAGGGAAACTGCTTTCTTTGGGGTGATGAAATAGTTTGAAACTATATAGATATGATGTTTGCACAATATGGTGAATACATTAAACAATTTTGAACTATTCACTTCAAAAAGGTTAATTTTATGTTGTATGAATTTCACCTCAATTAAGAAAAAAAAAAAGCCAGGTCTTCTGATTTCCAGAGCCTGAACTTCTTTCAGTGATTACTTGTTTACTAAGAGTGAAAATACAAAGTAAATAAATAAATAAATAAATAATGCAGGTTTCCCCTGCTGTCTGAAAGTAAAACATTTTTGTGAAAGCTTTCATAAACAGAAATGATGTAAAGAAGTGTCCTCCGCTTTCCAAAGTTTGCATTACACCACTTGGCTTTTACGAAAGGCCTGTATTAGTACTGTTTTCACTAATCAGAAAAAATCTTAAGAGGATTTTTGCTTTCACGAAAAAACCTGTTACTATACTAATGTAGGTCTTTCGTAAAACCAAAGTGGTATAAAGTGAACTTTCAGAAAGCAGGGGATACCTGTAGTCTATTACATTTTTAAGTTAGATATAGAAAAGAAATTTATTACTTTAATATGTAAATTAAAGAGTGTTTAAGTTTAAATACATTATTATAAAAGTACAACAGGTACATGAAAAAGCTCACACAGTATAGAGGATCCTGATCTCAATGATAACAGATTATGACTGCTCAGCCGCTCAGTCTCACATCTTAGAGATCAGCTTTAGTAGTTGTCTGTAGAAATGTCCAGAGGACTTTCTAAGCATATGTGTAAACTCACTGTCCTGACTTTGGATTTTTTTTTTTAAATTAACATTAGCTTTGAGAGAATTTTATAAAAGAAAATATATCCAGCTCATGAATTCTAACAGCTGCATGATAATGCATTTTATAGACCTATCATAAATTTATTTACCTTCTCCCTCATCCTAATACTTAGTACTTTTCTTCTATGAGTGATTCTCCATTCTTATGTGTTATGTTTAAAAGCCATTTATAGGTCTAAGCAATAACAGTGATTTTCAAACTTTAGAGCAAGTGGAGATCACCTACGAAACAGTAAAAATGAGGATTTCTGAGATTCATCCCTAGAGAATCTGATTTGGTATGCTGGGAGCATGTACAATATTTTTCAGTATTTAGTAAGCATCCCAGGTTATTCTGATGCAGATCCTACCGCGAATACTATTAAAGCAAAACGAGGAACCTCATTCATTCCAGCAAACCATGGTTGAGCTGTTTGTGTGCTGGGAGTGTCAACATTAATACAATAAGGCCTTTGTTCTGACAATGGAAAAGACAAGTAAACCAGCAATGTCACACCCTGAGGGACACGCAATAGAGGTGCATACAACCTGCTGAAGCTGTTGGGAAGGAAAGACTTATGGGCAGAGGTTGGGGGAAGCTTCATGAAAGAGGTTACAGCTGAGTATAACAGCGGTGGATTAATAGTTGGTAGAGGAAGGGTTTTTCAAGGAAATAGAACTTGAGGTGGGCTAGAGCCAAAGCTAGCGGACAGAATGAATATCATGTGCCTTATCAAAGAACTGAGAGAGAACAGAGTGATCACTGAAAGAGTCTACTGGAAAAAAAATAGATTTAAAAGGTTCTGAAGCTGGTGACACAAAGATCCATTTAAAGGTAATCACGAAATCATGCACATATGATAAAAAAAAATTTTAATGTAACAATAATAGAAGAAAATGTGAAAGAACCTCATTACAATTTTTAGGTAAGGAAAATGCTTTTTATATATGAAAACTCAGAAGTCAAAAAAGAAAAGAATGGTAAATTACACAACATGAAAATAGAAAGTTCTGTGTATATAAAAAAATAAAGATCAAAATACAAACAATAAATTGGGGAAGATGCTTGCAACTAACATCACAAGGTCTAATGTCCTTACTTTCTGCGAATCAATGAAAATAGGCCAATGATCCATTAGAAACACTGACAAAGCATGAGTAAACAGTTCACAAACTATAAATGGTTTTTAAATATTCAAAAGTGCTTAATCTCATTCATAATTAGAGCCAATGCAAAATAATATACTAAAATATCATTTTCACCTATCAAATTATATTGCATTTTCAAAACTTTTAAAAAATTTATTCCAAATAAGTACAAGAAATTATAAGGGCATAAACTGATACAATGGCTGTCACGCGGATAAATGTAAAATCTAAATACTCCAGGTACAGGATGGGGATAAAGCATCTATACAATTGCCCATGTGGAAAAATATCTGAAGTCTGAGTTGACAAAACATGCAATAAAGCTAAAGCTGAAAAACAAATTCTTAGTATGATATCATTTATTAAAAATTGTTTTAAGGTAACCGCAAAATTCAAACAGTTTTATAATGTGATATGGTTACAAAAACAAAGTAAATGAAAATAAACAAAAGTATTTATTGGGGTTTTAGAGTGCCATAATAGAAAGATGTGATCCAGTTTAAAGGAGATAAAGCTTCCTCATATAGTAAATATAGAACAAGCTTTCAGTTCATACATAGCCGAATTTCAGTCCTTCCCATTGAATGATTAGGGTCAAGTAATTTAATCTCTGTGATCTTTCATTTTCTTATGGAAAATGAGATAACAATAACCCATTCTCAAAGTTTTAGAGTATTTAAAAGATAACATGCAAAGCACCTTAGCGTGGTGCCTGGCACAGAATCTGTGTTTAATTAATGTCGATTCTCTTCCCTTGCCCCTTCCTCTCTCCTAGCCCCCTCCCCTTTCCATCATAGCAGACCCAGACCATTTTCCCACTAGAGTATTATGTTGGCTTGAGAAGTTGGTGGAGGGTACTTAATTACCAAGAGAGATAACGGGAGAGTCCTTAGCAGAGTTAAAGCTATGGAATTTAAAGGTGCTTGAACCAGCCCCAGCAGAGCTTGGGAACAAAGGTGAAATAGAAAGAGCTGGAATTACAGGAGAGAGAAGAGAAGAGGGCCCAAGAATTGATTACAGAGAAGCAGTGCTGGGCAGGCAGACCGAGTCAGTAGCAGGCTGGGCCAGCTGCAGGAACTGGCAGAAAGTATTTACATTTGCAGCACATTTTCAGAAATGTTTCATTGGAAAATAGGAGAAAGAGGCAGGTTGAAGTTTCTCCACTCAGAGTAGGAGCACTGGCCAAGACATAATCAAGAAAATCGGAGTCCCAACAAGATCTATGCAGGTCAGAGGACCATGAGCTGGAGCCAAAGACCAAATTAGAGCAGTCTTCTTGCAGTGGACTATGGAGCTAATGAGAATATTCACCAGCTTTGTAGTTCAGCTGGCAGCACTGCCCTGAGGAGCCAAGAAAACTCAAAGTGAGACAGATAAGTGCCTCTCTAAGAATTTCCTAGCTGTGGAGAGCCAGGAATTGATTTTATAGGAGTCTCTTTAAAAATAAAATCAAAACTGCTTAGGAACATGAGAGAAGATTAGCAATTCCTTGTTCCGAGTCAATCCTATGAAATGACTTCCATAACTTATATGTATTAGTCAGAGTTCTTCAGAGGAACAGAATATATAAATAGATTAGATAGATATAGATATAGAGATAGAGATAAAGATATACAATTTTTTATAGCAATTTTTACACATTATGGAGGTTGAGAAGTCCCATGCAAGCTGGAGAACCAGGAAAGCCAGTAGTGAAATTCAGCCCGAGTCCAAAGGCCTGAGAACCAGGAAAGCAGATGGTATGAGTCTCAGTATGAGTCCAAAAGCCCAAGAAAGGGATGGGGGTGAGACGATGGTGTAAATCTGGTTACAGGTCCAAAGACCAGAGAAGCAGGAGCACTAATGTCCAAGGGCAAAGAAAGTTGGATGTCCTAGCACAAGCATAGAGCAAAGTTCCTTTTCCTCCACCTTTTTGTTCTACTCAGGTCCTCAATGGATCGAAGTGAGGGTTACCTTTTCTCAGTTTACCAATTCAAATCTCTTCTAGAAACACCCTCAAAGACACACATGGAAACAATGTTCTACCATTCCTTAGCCCAGTCAAATTTACAATATAAATAACCATCACACTATGAAATAGCCCCAAGCATTACTGGCAAGTCATTTGTCAGAAAATTAGATGAGTTAGAGATCTTCTCTGAGGAAAAGAATAAAATAGATGTCTTTGTTTAAAATAGGCTGTGGTCAGATCAAAACAAGAGTGAGAAACAGGCTCTCTGGTTTCATCCTCAAAAATTTTCTCTCTTCTTTCTCTCATACATGATATTCTCATCTACCACTGTGGCTTTAAATACTATTCATAGTCAATGACTTCCTCACTCAGGCAACAATATTATTTCCTTCTCCCCTACCCCATCCCAGCATAAATGCCCTTCTTACTTTGCTCAGGTTCTAAGATTTAACTTTTTTTTTTATAAAAGCCCAACTTTATATGTAATTACAGAAATAAAAATTACAATAAAAAGCTATCATGGACATAGATGCAAAAATTCTCAACGTAATATTTGCAAACTGAATCTGAAAGAATTATATACCATGACCAAGTAAGATTTATCTCAGGTCTATAAGGCTAGATAACATTTGAAAATTGGTTAATGTAGTCCATCACATCACAGGCTAAAAAAAAAAATCACATGATCATATCAATAGACAAAGGAAAAACATTTGATAAAGTCCAACATTCATTGATGATTTAAAAAAAAAAATACCTCCATAAACTAGAAATAGAGAGGGAGTTCTTCGACGTCATAAGGAATTTCTACAAAAAAGAAACTCTACAGCTAACATTATACCTTATGGTAAGAAACTCAAAGCTTTCTCACTAAGATCACATACAAGGCAAAAATGTCCTCTCTAACCACTGCTTTTAAACATCATATTGGAAGTCTTAGCTAATGCAATAAGACAAGAAAAGAAACTAAAAAGTATACATATTTGGAAGAAAGACACAAAATTGTCTTTGTTAGCAGATGATATGATCATCTGCATAAAAAAGCTGAAGAAAATGACAAAAATACCTCCTGAACTAATATGCGATTATAGCATGACTATAGGATACAAAGTTAATAATAAAAATTAATTGCTTTTCTGTATACTAGCAATGAACAAATAGAACTTAAAATTAAAAACACAATATCATTTACACTAGTACCCCCAAAATGAAGTACTTAGGCATAAATCTAACAAAATCTGTGCAAAATCTATATGAGGAAAGCTACAAACGTTGATGAACAAAATCAAAGAACTAAATAAAATGGAGAGATAGTTCATGTTCATGGATAGGAAGACTCAATATTGTCATGATATCGGTTCTTCCCAACATGGTCTGTACAATCAATGTGATCCCAATCGAAATTGCAGCATATTATTTTGTGGATATCAACAAACTGATTCTAAAGTTCATATGGAGAAGCAAAAGATCCAGATTATCCAACACAATTTCGAAGGAGAGAAACTAAGTTGCAGAATTGACATTACTGACTTTAAGACTTACTACAAAGCTATATTCTTAAATCTTATGATTTAAAGTGAATTAAAAAATTTACATACACATTTGGACATAGCTATACAGTTGTTCTGAGAAGGAGCAGGGAGAGGCTTAGCTCAACATTATTTCAACAATGTTAAATGGATGAGAAAACTGCAACAAAGGCCATTGGGGCATCAAAATGGGGCATCGAAATAGCAGCTTTTGGTTAAAGACAAAGGGAGAATTTTTAAAATAGCAAGAAAAGGCAGTTAGTTACCTACAAGGGAGCTCCCATAAGACTCTCAGCTGATTTCTCAAAAGAAACTTTGCAGGCCAGAAGGAATTGACACAATATTCACAGTGATGAAAAGCAAGGACCCATAACGAAGGTTACTCAGCAAGGCTACTATTTAGAATCAAAGGAGAGATAAAGAGTTTTCCAGACAAGAAAAAGCTAAAGGAATTTATCACCACTAAACCAGTATTACAAGAAATATTAAAAGAACTTTTTTAAGAAGCATATAAAAGATCAAAAATATGAATAAAAAAAATATAGGAAAGAAAAAGATTCTCACTAACAAGAACAAACACATAATAAAAGCAGTTGACCAACCAACTATAATCTCAGCACAAAGGTTAAAAGCCAAAGTAGGAAGATCATATGTAATTACAACAATAAATTAAGGTATACACAGAAACACACAGACAAAATAAGTAAAAAATAATGACGAAAACATAAATGTGAAGAGGGTGAGTAAACTAAATTTAACCAAGGAGATAAAAGACTTGTACTTGGAAAATTATAAGAGACCGAAAAAAGAAACTGAAGAAGATACAAATAAATGGAAGCATATACTGTGCTTATTGATAGGAAAAATTAGTAGTTAAAATGTACATACTACCCAAAGCAATCTACAGATTTAGTGCAATCCTTATTAAAATACCAATGCCATTTTTCACAGAACTAGAAAAAATAATCCTAAAATTTGTACAGAACCACAGAAGACCCTGAATAGCCAAAGCAATCTTAAGAACAAAGATGGCAGTATCATGCAACCCAATATCAAACTATACTACAAGGCTACAGTAATCAAAACAGCAAGGTACTGGCATAAAAACACACACATAAATAAACAGAACAAAATAAAAATAAATCCACACCTATATGATCAATTAATCTATGACAAAAGAGGCAAGAATATAAAATGGGGTAAAGACAGACTATTCAATAAATGGTGTTGGGAAAACTGGACAAACATATGCAAAAGAATGAAACTGGATAACTTTATTACACCATATATAAGAATAAATTCAACATGGATTAAAGACTTAAATGTAAGACCCCAAACCATAAAACTCCTAGAAGGAAACATAGGCAGTAAACTCTTTGACATTACTCTTAGTAATATCTTTTTGAATATGTCTCCTCGGGAAAGGGAAACAGAAGAAAAATTAAACAAATGAAACTCAAACTAAAGAGTTGTTGCACAGCAAAGGAAATGATCAACACAATGACTACTGAATGGGAGAAGATATTCACCAATGATACAACCAATAAGAAGTTAATATCCAAAATATATCAGGAACTCATACAACTTAACATCAAAGAAACCAACATTCCAATTAAAATCTGGGCAGAAGACGTGAACACACATTTCTCCAAAGAGGACATAGACATGGCTAATAGATATTATGAAAAGATGCTCAACATCACTAATCATCCGGGAAATGCAAATTCAAACCACAATGAGATATCATCTCACACCTGACAGACTGGCTAACATCAATAAATCAACAAACGACAAGTGTTGGCGAGGATGTGGAGAAAAAGGAACCCTCATGCACTGTCAGTAGGATTGTAAATTGGTACAGTCACCGTGGAAAATAGTATAAAGCTTCCTCAAAAAATTAAAAATAAAACTATTGTGTTACCCAGCAATTTACTTCTGGGTATTTATCTGAAGAAATCCAAAACAGTAATTTGAAAAGACATATGCATCCCTATGTTCATTGCAGCATTATTTACAACAGCCAAAATATAGAAGCAACCTAAGTGTCCATCAATAGATAAATGGATAAAGATGTGGAACATATACACGATGGAGTATTATTGAGCCATTAAAAGAATAATTCTTGCCATTTGTGACAAAATGGATGGACATAGAAGATATTATGCTAAGTGAAATAAGTCAGACAAAGACAAATACTGTATGATTTCACTTACATGTGGAATCTAAAAAAAAAAAAAATGAAACTAAACGAAGAGAAATAAACTCACAAATACAGAGAATAAATTGATGGTTTCCAGGTGGGAAGGAAATGCAGGCTGCTTCATCTCAAAAAGCAATATGAATTTCTTGGTTGCAGTAATAAAATAAATATAACTCAAGTGAGATTTTAAGAGAATCACAATGGAATAGGGGAAAGAAATGATAAGAGGTGTTTCCACCCATGCCCCCTAAATTTCCTGGTTTCCTTGAGATTTCTTAGTAATAATACAAACTTTCTGTTTCATTTTTCAGAATGCAAGAGAATTGAGAAATGAACATACAAATATACATAGAAGAAAAAAATCTTCTGCAATTCATCTCCCCCTTTTACCATTACTAACCACCATCCCATAACCCAGGTTCTAGTCTCCTTCTCATCCTTACAAACCTAATCGGCCATGAAATTCTGGATGTTCTGCCTGTGTAATATCACTGTCCTCCTCATTTCCACAGCTATTGTCAATTCAAGTCCAGGCTCTCTTTATCTGGCCCCACTTATAATCACCTTCTAGACCACTTCTATTTCCGTCTCTCCCATTCTAAAGCATTCCACACAGTCGCAAATAGATTATCAATTTATACTCAAAAATCATCAGAATCTCCTTCTTGCCACTTTGCTGGCTAAAGACATCTCTAGTATGTCCAAAACTGGCCCTGATTTTCCCCTCCAAACTTTCATTTCTCATAATCTTTCCATCTCTGTTGATGGTAGACATTTCAACACCGGCATGTTCAGTTTGCAACTCCTGATTTATTCTGCAAAACTCACTCCTCCCATAGTCTTCTCTGTCATTTCAGTTAATCAAGGCAAAAACCTTGAAGTCTTTTTTGACATAACCCTATTCTTATACTCAACATTCAATCCATCGGGGGGAAAAATATGTCAGCTCTAATATCAAAATAATAATCAAGAATCCAGCTACTTCTCAATGTTTCCATTGTTACCTCCATTGACAGCTGGCTTGAGCCACTATCAGCTTTTGCCTCCATTACTACAATAGCTTTCAAGCTAGTTTCCTACTTTCTATCCTTGGCACTCCAAAGTTCATTATTTTTATCACAGGACAATATGATCCTTTAAAAACGTAAATCAGATTTGTTACTCCTTTGTTCAAAACCTGACAGTGGCACTCAGTTTCCTATAATGGCCCACAAGGCCCTACATGATCTGCCTTCCGCCTTACCTTTCCAACCTCATCTCCTTCTACACCTTGCTCACACCATTGCAGCCATGCAGGCCTACTTGCTGAGCTCCCTGACAAGTCAGACATGCTCTCCACTTAAGGTCTTTGTATAGGCTATTTTTTCTGCATGGACAACACTTTCCCCAGAAACCTGGCTGTTTCCCTTATGTCCTTCATATTTTTGTTTAAATTTCACCTTCTGTTGATTTGCATCCTCACGAGCTTCCCAGGTGAAATCTGAAAGTGGGCCCTGTACACAGAGAACAAAGAGAGATGAAAGAAGCAGGCCACTCCAGATTGGTTGGTGGCAGGTTTAATAATCAAGGGGACTTACATATGAGGGTGGTCTTGGGTGCTGCAAGACAAATGGATCTCTGCACCTGCCCGCCAGAATCTTAAAAGTTTATATAGAGGCCTTAATGTGGTTCAGCCACGGACACAGTGCAGATGTCCAGATGGAAACAGTGGGCAGAACGTACATTCCAAGGACTGGGGAGGGGTGAGGAGCCTCTGTTTACGCTGTTCCAGCTCAGAGATCAACCAATGGCCATGTCTTCTTGATGACCTTCACTAACATCTTCTCCGTGAATAAATATCATATATATCTATATCTCAACACCCCACCCCGCCACTGCCCAGTACTCTTGAGCCTCCTTACCATGCTCTACATTTATTCTTTCATGGTGGCACTTGCCAGCTTCTGACATGCTAAATAATTTTATTATTTTTATTGTCTTTCTTCCTCTGCAACAGTAGAAGCTCCAGAGATATAAAACTCTCTATTTTGTTCATGGATATCTATTAAGTGCCTATCATTTTGCTGGACATATTGTGAGTACTAAATTTTTTTTAATAAACTGAATTAATTAAATGCCAACCAATTAAGAATAGAATTTCCAGACCTGGTGAGAAAATGCCCATGTGACTTTGAACCTGTTTTTCCATCTTTATCTCCTATTTCACTACTTTAATTTTCTACACTTCAGCCAATGAACAGAATACTCATGGTTAGATAGTTTTCATAAAAATAAAATACTGGGAGAAAATACTAGGCATGCTTCCATAAAAAACATTATTAACTCTTGGTTACTTCTCCAAATTATGATGTTTAAAAAGAGGACTATTTCAATTGTCTTTCACAGTCATTTCCAAGGTGGTTGCTTACACAGTTCCTAAGAAGCAAAGATGGAATAGCACCATCTGCTGTCAGCCTGCTGATCTTGATGAAATGACTTCTTTTGGGCCTTTCTGTAAGCAATTAGTCCTCTAATACATTTTAATTTTTAGTTTTTTGAACTTTGTTTTTTTTCACCCATGTTCTAGCTCTTTTTTTATCTGAATCTAATTTTTTCCTCTTCCTCTACAAAAAAAATAAGTTTGTTTTGTAATTATCACCAAAAAATTAGTCTAACTGATATTATATAACTTAAATATAGTACAAACAAGGAAATGATTCACTCATACACTGAAATTTAGAAAATTTTTCATCTCACTTCTAAAAAATTAAAGGAAGTTTTAAATTTGCAATTCTAGTTTTTCTGGCATATAAATCATATAACATCATTAACAGTAATAAAAAAAGAATATTTTTTTCCAGTAAAAATACCCTCCTCGTGTCCTGATTTTTGGAAATTCAGATATCCCTCTTTTGTCTTTATAAGTGAAGATTACATTGATTGCTTATCGTAGAGTCTATTAAATAAAGGCAAGATTAGTTTACCTGATGCTAAATAACATTAGTTCATCCAACAAATATTTATTGAGTGTCTATTGTGTGCCACATTCTGTCACAGGTAATGATGATGCAACAGAGTCCAAAACTGACAAATTCCCTTTCTTACAAGGTATTTACATTCCCCTTGTTGGCTGTCCATTCCTTGTTCAGTTAGGTCGGGAAGACTGATAATGCTTGCTTTCCTAGCAGCTGATACTCAACTGGGAGGAAACAAGCAATATAAGCATAATAAATAAAATATATAGTATTTTGGACGGTGTTATGTGTTGAATTGTATCCCTGCCACCAAGATTTATATGTTGAAGTCCTAACCCCCAGGACCTCAGAACATGACCTTATTTGTAAATAGCACCTGTGAGCAGGCAGTTGCTACACTTATGCCTTCTCTGTCTTCAGTGCCCAGAAAGCTACTTGCAGATTAGTCTTTGGTGACTCACCCCCCTTGCAAAGGCTGGCATGTCTGACCAGGTTTTTGATCTTTTGATACCATCCACAATCTTGAATGACGAAAATGGGGACTACTTCCTCAAGGATCCCCTAAAGGAGTTTAGACCTTTGAGGGTTTTGCAGAGCACGACTGTCATGCCATTCCTGGATGGCAGTGTCCTAGACTCTTTTGTGAGAGAGAAATAAACTCTATCCTCTTTAGTTTTTCTTTTTCAGTTATATCTGCATTTAATTCTTACTAACTCAATTTGGAATTGGAGCTGGAGATTATTTAATCCAGCCCCTTATAGATAAGAAAACTGAAAATCAGAGAGATCTAATGATATAGGCTACATAATGTTGTGTCCATCGCTGGACACAAAAAAATATTTGTTGATCTCCTGAGGTTAGCCTTGAGTGCTAGCCACCATATAATACCTCTCCTCAATTTAGATTTTCTAGACTAGAAAGCACTAGGAGCAGGCAGTTACTTCTATTAGGTCTAAAGCCAGTCTCTCCATAAAGCTTCTCCTTTGTTGATCACCGTCTAGCCTCAGCGAGTAAGAGATATACCAAAAATAGTGTCAGAGGATAGACAAACAATGTAAAGACTAAAAAAATAACTTGACAAGGCAAATTAATAACAATAATAATAATAATAATAGCTACCATTTATTAAACACATTCTACTCCCAGGCTGTGTGCTAAGAGTTTTATTAAGATGTTCTCATTTAATTCTCATAACAACCCTATGAAGTATTATTATTGTTATCCTCATTTTTCATAGTAGGAAACTAACCCTCCAAGAAATCAATTGACTTTCCCAAGCATTCACACTTAGTAAATGGCAAAGCCAGAACACATTAACTCAAAATTATTTGGCACCAAACTCCATGGTCCCAAATACTATATAAATATAAATGAAAGTACTTGCATGTGCCATCTGACAGAAGCCTTTTTCTTTGTAACTATCTCTTTGCTACTTATTAATAGGAAGTTCAGCTGAGCACATTGTTCTCTGTATAAAATGATTTTCACTCTGCTGCATAATGATTTTCCTTTTGTTATATAGATATTCTTAATGCACAGTGTACAATGTACATTGTAGAAGGCAGTGAAATTCTCCATTTACAAAAACAGGAGCAGCTATTGCATCTAATTAGAAATCTTTATTCAATTTGATTTTTGTAGAAATTAGGACTTCATTACCTTTTATCCATATTCCTACAATTTTAACTTCCTTTTGTGGAAGAAATTAGGAGCTCTAAGCCACTACAGAGGATAGCAAATATATTCACTGGAAGATAAATTCTAAGAATCTTTTTCCTATTTTTCAGATTAACAATCCAGAGTCTTTCAATTTAGTATGGATAAAAGCATGATGTTGGCATAAATGAAGAAAACAGGATATCATTTAATAATTTATCATCAGTTCTCCAGTAAACATGATAAATCTCCCCAGTGACAAGATTATTCTTCACTCCATGAACACAAAGTGAATAAAGAAAACAGACTAACTTACTACACTCTGGATGGCCTCTACTCATTGCCAAAGGCGTTCCATGTGCATGTCTTGACCACATGCAAGCATCTCTAAAACACTCAACTTCGGCTGGGGAGACTATAGTTCTCCTGCCAAAGTTCTAATTGGACTAATTTCAATGTAAATGTTGGACCTATCCTATTCTCTCATTTTGGCTAACTGCACAAAGGCAGAAAAATAAACTATTGAAATAATTCAGTTCAGTGTTGACAGAACCTATTTCAAATTGTCAGCACAATTGTTCGAAATATTCCTCAAATAAATCCTTTTAAAATGAGCCTGTTTAAAATGACCAAAATTGTGCCTCAACTGCCAGCAACTTGCCTAGGAATACATGGAAGGATTTTTTCCTCCCTTTTAGAAGATGTACTTCAGTGGAGGAAAATTATTTGTGTCTTTTTCTATTGTGTAAGATAGATTTGGTTTAAATATAAAATAAATACTTTAAATGTTTAAATAATTCTTTCACAATTAATTCTGATATTTTTTCTTTTCTTCTTTTCTTTTTTTATGTTATTTAGTGAGTTCTTACCTTTATTAGAAAGAAGAGATAAAATAGTTACATATAGCACACACATTGCATCATGAATAAAGCCATAAGATACATAATTTAGGGTGATTCAAAGAAGAAATGAACATTTACATAAATTTATTGCTCAGTAATTAGGTTAAATGTGAACATGTAGTCAAAACCAATTGATAAAGGAACTGCCTGTTCTTTAATAAATGCTCAACATGTGCCTCTCACGTTACATGGCACACATCAATCCCATAGTTAATTAATCCCAGACCTATCATAAATGTTTGGAATGGCAACCTCCATGTGATTTTTTTACTTTCTCAAGGCAATAGGAAAAGATAACTCTATAATTTGTTGAATATTATTTGATAGGATTAGAAAAATGTATTTAGCTATTTCTATGGTTGATTATTTTAGATAGATTTCATGTGTATTCATGTATAGCCATAATAGTTTATTACATGTTTTTTTTATTTACAAATGCCAAATTCTTTTGAACCATATTTTCTCAGTGTAAGCTACCTTCTCATAGCACCTAATTCTTGGAACCATCATAGCAGCTTTCAAAGGTGAACACCTATCATAACATAATAGACAAAGTTAATAAACCAAGAACTAGCAATCTATACATATTATTTTAAGGATATGGAAATAACCCTCAAAGAACTCAAATTAGAAGTGACTACAAGAGATTGCTCCCAGAGATAAGAACTGGGTATGAAAAGAGCAGGGCCAGATTGAATGATTTTATAAAAATTGCTTAGAAAGCATTCGGTGAAAGTTAGACATTGTTACTATCATCATCATTATTGTTAGTATTGTTATCATTACAAGCTCTTCTATGTTATTTGATTTTTAAAGCCATATCAATTACATTGGTTTAATTTTTATTTTAAATGAAACAAAAGAAAAGAGTGCTGACTTACTCGAAATTTTAGGATTTGGAAGTATAGAAAACTTTGGATAATTATTCTCATTTTTATCCTCATTATTATTCTCATTTCACAAATGAGAAAACTAAGGTATAGATCATCTCAATTTTTTGCTTTCCACTCTGAAAACTACACCAACATCTAAGTTTCCACTGTGGTAGAAATGAAAATGTGCCTCTTGGTTTCCTGACTTTAGGGAATATAAATGACTGATAGAACCAACTGTTATGTTCCAAGTCCATCAAGGAGTTTGAGCTGTGGCATGATTCCCACATGGCAGCCAATGACTGAGGTGGCAGAGATATGAAGGCAGACCCACTGCTGTGTGTCACTGGACCCCTCTGACATTGACTCAAGGACTTCCCATAGCCTTGTTAAAACTTTCTTAGAACTGCACTACATCTAAAACACTCCCTACTCAACTTTGTCCCTTCTATATTTTCTGAACCAGAAAGTCATACCTGAAGGAAAGTTCTGCCAGCCTCCTCCAGCATTTTTCCTCATAGGCATTTTCTCCAGTAAATAACTTGCACACATAATTTCATATTGATGTCTGCTTCTCAGAGGAGCCAAACTAATACAACACCCATTCCTAAGTTTTTTCTAGCCTTAAGGATAGATCCTCTTGCCCAAGGATGGTCAACTCAACAGTACTGTTGACCGCATTGCCTCCTGCCTTCCCCAGGACCTAGTCGCCCCCCTCATTCTTACTTACAATACTTCCTTCTTTCTTCTTAGTACCGATGGTCTCTCTTAACTAAACAACTACTAAAACATCTGTCCTAAAAGCCAGATCCCTTTCAGTTTGATTAAGAAAGCAGAGCCACTCAAAGAATTCCAGACATAAAGGGTTTAATATAAGAATCAGGATTTACCTGAAAGATGGAAGAGCTGAAGGAGTAAAGGTCAAAAAATTCATCACCAAGTCAGAAAAGGTGAAACAGACACTGATGACCACAACCTAAATCACTAAGGCAATAGATTATCTATTGAAAGTTCATAGAAAAACTTGGACTTTTCAAATTTCTCTGAAAAAGTTTCCATCGATGCAAATAGCGTGAAGACTCGAGGACTTTTTGGACTTTACAAAATAGACTCCATTGGGAGCCATGACAGTAATGCAAACTGGCAAACAACCAAGTCACATGACGGGAACGCCCCTAGAATGTGACCGGACCTCCCCAAACCACAGAAAGGTCTCAGCCAACTGAGACAGGGCCACACAGCTGCCACAACTGATAACCAAAGAACTCTGACCTTTGGGGGCTATATAAACTGAGCACTTCGGACAGACGACACTCAAGACTGACCAGAGCACACTGTGCGGGTATCATTAGAGCCGAAGACCTTGACCTTCTACCCGTCACAGCCACTGGGTTGGGACCAACAAGAGGACATACGCACCAGCAGTTCCAGAGTTCAATTCAGGAACGTGGAGGTGTTTCACTCTTTCACTCTGTCACTTAAGCCTCTGTACTTTCCTCTTTCTATGTGTTGTGCATTAATCTGATCAGTTTATCTGAGAAGGTTCTACTCAATTAACCTGGCATTGTGGAAAGACACAAACATGTCCATGGGTGTTACCTCAGTAGCCATCTTTTTTGATCTTGACAATCAACCAATTCATTCCAAAGCAGTAAAGTGGGTAGTTCTCAAATGCGCATTGAGAAGCCTCTGCAGATCTCGTTCAAGTTAGGCGCTAGCAAAATCTAACTCAGAATCATATGGGGAGGGGATTAAGGAACATGTAGTTCCCTGGAATATACTGCAGAGGATATTTTGCACAGGGGTTCTGGTGATGCTGCCTATTTCACCCAGCCCCCACTCATGGAAGGGAGGTTCTAGCTTGGGGCAGTGCACGGAGAATACCGGGGTCCCCATCGCCCTTGCTCTGGCCTATTCATGAGAGGTTCCTTGCCCAAGCTGAGAAGACCAAAGGCTGCAGCTGCAAACCCATTAAAATCCCACTGCCAAGGGCTCAGGTCCTAAAGCACGTGCATCACTCAGAGAAGTGCATCACTCAGAGAAGCACATCACCGGTCCCATCTACGAGTCCAGAAACTTAATTCAGAGATTTTGCTGTGGGGAGAGGCAGGCAGTAAATTACAGAGCTTTGAATTTCTTCCCAAAAGAACTGACTCTATTTGCAATAGAATGTGGGGAAGTTCAAGCCTAAGAATTCTCTCAAAAACAATGGAAGCTGTGCTGAAAAGCAATTAATAGGAGACTGGTAAATTCATTAGAGGTATACACTCAACCATAGACTAATTCGTTTGTGAGAGAAAATCAAGGAAAGAGATAGCTAGGAAAAGTTCTCCTGGGATCAGAAGAAGTCTCAAACACTAACGAAAAACAACTCCTTTCTTCCAAGAAGCCCAAATTGAATTGAATCTATCTGTGGAATAATTCAGGCCCAAGGCATTGTTGAAACAATAGAGCAATGACAGAGCAACTGGTCAACCTTAACAGTTGGGTGTGGTCAGGAAGAGACAGTCAAACAGAGGCCTTGATTTTATGAGGTAAGCATTACCCTGATACCAAAACCAGACGAAGACATCACACAAAAAAATGATAGGCTAATATGTCTTATGAATATAGATGAAAAAATCCACAACAAACTGTTGACATAACAAATAAAAAATTGGTTTAAAAAACACCATAACAAATCAAGATTTATTCCAGTTAAACAAGGCAAGTTCAACATTTGAAAATCAATTAGTGTAATCCATCACATCAACAAGCTAAAGAGAAGTCATATGATCATATCAATAGATGCAAAAAAAGAAAAGTATCTGACAAAATCCAACACCTACTTATGATAAAAACACAGAAATCTAGGTAGAGAGGGGAACTTCCTCAATTTGATAAAGAACATCTACAAAAAACCTATAGCTAACATAATACTTAATGGTGAAAGACTGGTGCTTTTCTCTAAAGATCAGGAACAAGAGAAAGATATCTGCTATCGCCACTTATATTCAATATTGTAGATTATGGAGATTCTACCCAGGGATATTAGGCAAGAAAATAAAATAAAAAGGCATCCAGATTGGAATAGAAGAAATAAAGCTATCTCCATTCACAGATGACATGGTCATGTATATATAAAAATTCTAAGAAATCCACTAAAAAACTATCAGAATTAATAAATTGAGAAATATAGTAGGGTACAAGAGTACTATGCAAAAATCAATAGTATTTTATACACTTGCAAAGAACAATCAGAAAACAACCTGAAGAAAACAATTCCTTATAATAGCATTCAAAAGAAGAAAATATTTAGAATAAAATTTAATTAACAAAAGTACAAAACTTACACTCTAAAAATTATAAAACACTGCTGATGGAAATTAAATATCTAAATAAATGAACAGACATTTCATGTTCATGAACCAGGAGACTTAATATTAAGATGGCAATACTTCCCAAATTAATCTGTAGATTCAACGCAATCCTATTAAAATCTCAGCTGATTTCTTTGCAGAAATTAACAAGATGATACTAAAATTCATATGGAAAATCAAGGGACCCCCCAAAAATAAAATAATCTTGAACAAGGAAGAACAAAGTTAGAGGACTCCTGCTCCTCAATTTCAAAAACTTACTACAAAGCAATAAGAGGGGCATAAAGACCAATATATAGACCAATAGGATAGAACAGAGAGTCCAGAAATAAACTTACATGCACAGTCAAATGTTTTATTTTTGTTTTTTGTTTTGTTTGTTTGTTTGTTTTAGGCGAGGCAACCCTTGGTTGACCTCACAGATTGCAAGGACCTTATCAGTTTACAATCCCTTATTATTATTATTTTTTTTTTTATGCCTACAGCACCTGGTCTTCCTAGGTGGCCTCCCATCCAAGTACTAACCAGGCCTGACACTGCTTAGCTTCTGAGATCAGACGGAATCGGCACATTCAGGGTGGTATGGCCATAGACTCAAATGTTTTTTGACAAGGCTACCAAGACTACTCAATAGGGTAGGAAGAGTCTTTCAACAAATGGTTCTGGGACAACTGGGTAGCCAAATATCTCTCTCTTTCCTTCTCCCTAGCCTTCTTCCTCTCTCGGTCCCTTTTTCTTTGCCTCTCCTTCTCCCATGCCCCATAACACCTTCCTGTCCTTGCCCACAGTGGCCTCTTTCTGGAGTCTGATTAGAGTTGTCTGATTAGAATAATCGGGAAACCTGTGACTGTAAGAGCTCTAGAAGCACCAGTCATTTCAGCGCCTCTTCTGCTCTCAGCTCATTGTTCCTCATGCCAGTCCTAAGTTTCACTGGAGCCACCAAAAGTTAAATTACAGGACTCAAAACTTTATTTATCTATCCCTAATTCAAAAAATGTGAGAAGAAGCCTGCTTTTCTTAGTGCTATCTTTATCAGGACCTCAAAAAATTGTGCAAAACTGCAATGACTCATCATACATCTATAGCAATTAGAAAGAAAAGTTGTGTCTGTTATTTCCTTATTGAAGGACAAATGGTTAGACAGAACATGAGGTACCTACTCCAGGCCTTTAGGAGAGCCCAGGAGATCAGATTCTCTAGCAAGTGTCTAGCCATCCTACTTCTACTGAAATTTTTGTCATGTATGCAAAATATCCATTGAGCAGTTGCTTCATTCTTCACCTCTAAATAATAACCCAGAAATTTAGAAATATATGTTCGCTTTTTTCTCATCTATGTACAAACATATATGTAGAGAGATACTCAGAGCCATTAATAATCCAAAGCTGGCAGAGCATGTCTGTTGTGTAGATCTCAAGAACCTATTGCATTGACAACTGTAAGAGCAGAGGAGAATGAGGTGCGTATGTACAACAGGGCTGTGATATTAGCTCAAAGACTGCAATCTAAAATATAACATTATAAGTTAGCAGAAACCTCCCTCAAATGTTTAAGAAAGGAAGCAGTCATCTAGAAACATAACTGAGCCAAACCTTCTAGTTATTAGGATCCTTTTTGGCTGAAAGCTGTGCATTTGTGGAAGTTGGAAAAATCTTTGCAACATCATAACTGGTTTGTTCACATATTTGCCAAATGACCTGGGACAAAAAAATCTCTTTAGCACCTCAGATTCTTCATTTGATTTTTTAAAACATCTACCTTAGTTATCTCCAAGGGCTATTATGGAAATCAAAGGCAACCTTGTGTGTAAACTAAACACACACACACACACACACACACACACACACACACACACACATTAAAATAAAGGTAAAATAATTATTATTTCCCAATACTAACTTAATCAAACCCTGAGAAAGTCAGGCTCATTCTCTTTCATATCATATTACATAGTGATTAAAGTAGTAATATAATAGTGTATCTCTTCTCTTTTTATTAATCTATGTTCTCGTTCTTCAAACTCAGCTCAAAACTTCTACTAGGATGTTAGTATTAAGAGAGCACATGAAAGTATTAAAAGACAAAATGTCATGCAAATTATTCTTAAATGTGGCAAAATGTTAAAGTTGAGACTCTAAGAAAGGCACGCTCTTTGAAATATTCATTTAACTTTTCTCTAAGATGCAACATTAAGAAAATAAAATGTTGGTAGGGGGAAACAGAATATATTCTCTCACACTTTGGTTCTTCATAAGAGATTATCTTCTTTCCCTCACCCTCTTTGTCTAGAATTTGTTATAGTTTAATAAATTATGAAATTTAGTGAACATCCTGTTTCTGCCACATTCAAAAGGTTGTAGGACCGCTGAAATGGTACTTCATCCTTCTGAGCCTCAGTTTCTTCATTTGTAAAACAAGAATCCTAATAGTGTTGAGTTGACAGCATCTAACTCAATAATTTGTCTGCTTTAGAACTATGCAAAATAGTTCCAGTAACATTTCAAGCTTCAATGTTCTTATTGGTAAATAAGGAAAAATGACAACTCGTAGAATGTTGTGAAGATGAAAAAGACCATAATTGTGAAAGCATTCTGCAAACCACAAAGTTCTATGATGATGATTTTGGTAATGTTGATAATGATGATAAATTGCTTTATTTAAATGTGTAATATTATACTAGCCACATATATTGGTTTAGAAATAATTACAGATGGGTTTTTGACTTTTAAATAATTAGTAAAAACCTTTTTTTATGTAATCTGTTAGATTTGTTCTTCATGTACTAATTTCTCTAGTTGTTAATGGCACCTGTTGGGAGGTTACCCAATATTGGTCACTATGGGGACCTTTACCCCCTTAATATTGTACAAGACCTTTAATATTTATAAAATTTGAGAAAATGGAAGATCTCCTGAAGTTCAGTTCATCAGGGTCACTGCTGAGATCATTGTCAAATTCTAATGGTCCAGGTGAAAATCAGATCAGTTGGCAGTGCTCATACCTACTGTGCCAAGTTTTACCATTGAGACCTCTGCCACCCCACTAAGGCAATAGTGTGAGTGCCAGGTCCCCAGATATTCACACAGTCAACCAATCAGGCTAGTGCACTGATCACCACAGAACCCACCACCCCTTGGTCCTTCTAGTCTCGGTAAATCTAACTCTCTTCCCAGGTGAGCTCACAGTCCTTTTTCCAAGGTAAGCTCACATCTATCTCAGGCAAAGCAATACTTCTTTTTATTTCCCCACTCAATAGACTCTCAGTAGATCTGACACACACAGAATATAAAGAGCTGGCCAAACGCTCACAAAGGCGATAGCAGAAATAACCTTTGTTTCTTTTTGTTCATTCCTCCACACCCACAACAAAGACACCAAGTTAATCAATGGTTCAGGAAGGAGTATGGAGAAAGCATTCAGCATTTCACTTTTGTTTTCTATTGTTACTTAGGTCACTCCAGGATGGCTCTTTAGTGAGCAGCACAGTTGGTTCCAGAAGCAGATAGTTCCAGTTTCCAGCTTTTTTCCACCTCTTAGAGCCAGCCTTATAACTATGCCCTTCAGAGATGCCAGCACCAGCCAGGCATCTCTGAGGGCCCCTCCTCCAACCTTCTAGGTTTTTCGAGAACTCCAATCTTTTCTCTTTGTTCTCCAGCACTAAGAATGAAGCTATTTCCTGAAGTTATTACCTCTGTGTTAACTGTGTTCCTTCCAAACCCCTATATTAAATTTTCTTTATTAAAATAGCTGTGGTTTCTCTTTTCCTGACTAGACCCTGACTGACAAGGCTCTACATCCCTTCTATTGATTCAGGCCTTTCATTTACCTCTCTTGGCTTCTAAACCCCACTTAAATTGTTAAGGGAAGCACATTTATTCATAATTTGGCGAATATATCCCTGTGGGCTTCAGTTCACTCTTTTTCATTCCTTTTGTCTTTCACTTTTAAATGATGAACAGAAAAATCGTGCTCAAAGGGAATGAGTTCAGGATAGTCTTGGTTCCAAGTAGAGCAGCTGTGTGTTCTCTACCCTTTTATTGGTTGGCAAAAACTTTTCAACCAAACAGATGTCCTAGACCACTTTTCCATGAATCTTTGTCCTAAATTCAAGATCTCAAAAAGTCTTAGAGACTTGCAGGAAAGTCCTTTGTCTGGGTAACTTGGCATCACAGATTGAACTCCCCCTATAGGGAAGAAAGAGTATGACACCGAAAGGCAGCTCAGGCTATGACATTGTTTGAGGACAATTCTGTATGAATTAAAAGATGTGATGTGGAAATTACACGACCATTTGGTATCGCCACATTATTTGTTCTGAGCTGCCCAAGAAATAAAATGAAATGAAACTAGGTGATCTAAAGCACTTTAGATCTAAGAAATTGCCCAATAGTTTTGAATTTCTTAAGAGATAATTTTGGAGGGAAGACAATAAAGAATTTTTAAATAATTAGATATCACTTATTATTGACATGGACAATAGTTATGATTTGTTTAAATGCCCAACTTATAAATTACTATGTTGATAGCTTTCAAGTTATTTTTCTTAGACTCATTTTTTTCACTTCTTTTATGTTTTATAGTTGACGAAGCCTCTCAGGTGAAGTACAATACTTCATGAATCTTGATAACTTGATCTCCTGAGTATTTTATGAACAGCTGCTTCATTTAATAAAATTAATAATAAAAAAGAACCAGTTAATCAACAGCAGTTCCCTGTAATTCACTTATGTAAAACAATTAAAATATTCTGTATGTTTTTAAAGAAAACACCAATCATATTATGTATTTTTTACATTTAATAACTGGCATCGAGGGGAGAATTTTTTAGGTAGTAGAAGAAAAAGATAGAAACTCTGGGTGTGGACAAGCTGAAAAGTTACAATTAAAATGTCTGCTCTTCTTGAACAAATCTTATTTTATATATATCTTATACTCACACTTATATCCGAAAAGGATTTGAGGCTGGTCTGAAGGTAGTGAGTTACCTCCATTGATTGTTCACGGTCCGTTACAGATTGAACTCCTTGTTCTACTCTTTCCTCCCTTCTCACTACTGCACATGACTAGTCTTAAAAAATAATTAATTAATTAAAAATAAATTTTAAAAAGTAAAGGATTTGAGGCAACAGATAAAAATACAAACAATTAAATGGGAATAAGCAGACAAAAGGGTCAAAGTGAAGGGGAATCTGGGAGAGAGAATAAAATAAAGACAGAGTTAGGTTTACAAGAAGTTTCTATACACCTGCCAAAGGTAAGGAGCAAATTTGGCTCTGAGTTTCCTAGCAACCAAAGTGAAAAAAGGAAAGTAATAAAATGTATGAACAGAGTATGCATTCAAAGCCTGCTTGTTACCAAAGACAAGCACAGCTTTTCTCGGCATTGTGGCCATTTCTGCCGTCAAACCTTATGAAGGGTCGATACTTGGGTATGTGGTAGATGGTGTTCTCAACATCATCCCTACAGTAAATACACTAGTGAGTTCTTACTGTGTCTCTATTATCAAGATTTATTGTGTGAAAATGAAAGTCTTACACCAAAACTTATTTCAGTAAAGTAGCCGGGGTTGAGGAGGATAATCTAAGCATAAATCACTCTAATGATCCAGCTTGATTCAGGAAAAGTAAAATTGATAATACAAGAGGGAATGAAGATTCAGTATATTCTGTAGGCATAGATATAGTACCTCTTAAAGTTTTCACCGAGTTAGAAATTCTCAGGAATTAAAGAACATCAGGAGTGATCAGAGAGTTTGATTGACATTTTCTTGTTTAAAACAATTTGGTTTACCAGAGGCCAGTCTGAATAGATGTGCAGATGGGCTGATGGAATTCCTATGGGTAGGGCGCGTATTCCCTCAGAAAATGATATTAAGATTGCGCAACTAAAGATAGTTGGAATAAGGAATTCAAGTTCCATGTGATAACATCAGCCAGAAACCTTCTAGAGTATGTTTTTCTAGTAGCCCACAAAGTCATAAAAACAAAAACAAAAATCTCAGTAGGAGAACCATAAAATGGCTTCCACATGTACTCCTTGACTTTCCTTAATGTGAGGAAATCTTATACAGGCTTGTAGGATGTAAGCCAATTAAACATTTAAAAGCTGTCTGCTCAAAATGTTAATTTGGGTTTAATTATTCGAGTTCATAGTAATTACACAGGTAACATTCATTCGACAATAATGATTGATAATCTATTAGGTACCGGCAACTGTTATAGACTTTGAGACAGAAATGACAGTCTTTGGGGGACTGAAATTATTGTAGCAGAATACTGCAATAAGCACATAAATAAGTGAAATAGAAGTACTATTGAGAATATTAAAGCAGTGAAAGGGGACTAAGGTGGGGTAGCAGTCTTAAAATAAGAATGTTCGGGGAAAGTTTTACTGATGCTGAAAGCATGTGCCCCCAAAATATCACTAAGACAATCTGTTGGTAAGACAAGCTGAGCTTATACTCACCTTGATAAAGGAGAGCACAGTCTTAGCATCTCAGAAAGTGGGAAGGGCAATGTCACGATATTTTTTGAGACCCTGAGTCAGTTTAAGGCAAGTCTATCAATGGCAGTGCTTGGTTAATATTGTGTAAGGGTCACTATTGAGTAGTTTTGGATTAGTAGTCACAGCAAGGGAAGATGTTAAGTCAAGGTCTTCAGAGAGTCTTGGATTCAAGTAATCATTGAGTATAAGTTATAATTTGATACTTTCCATAAAGAAGTGATGACATTTCAGGGAATTCTTGAAATGAACAATAATGGTAATACAACTTTTATCTTCCTCAGCAAGAGTTTCCTAGAATAGTAAAGCTATGTTGAGGAAAACAATACAAGAATGAAGTCCTGTTAATATACACAGCTAAACTATGAGGATGTATATGGTTCCAAGTCTCATCAGAAAGGGAAATTTGAATTCATATGCATAGGAATTAGAGAAGAAGAATCTAAGCCAGGCCCACACAGCACATTTGTAAGGCCTGAAGCAAGAGTATAAACAGAGGCCCACATATCATGTTCAAATATTTCGAAGTTATAAATAAAGTTAGCAAACTCTTAAATAAAATGTTTTCATTTTCTATTTGATAAATAAATAACTTCTTAATGACATTTTTTAAAAACATGTAAAATACTATGGTTTTTTATATGCTTGAAAAATGTCAAAGACTTGTGGGTATTCTGCTAATGTTTAGGTAAATAAAAAATAAAGACACATGTACTTTATAAACCATTAGACATTTATTTCAAAAAATGTCATTTTCTTGCTTTCCCTTTAGCAAAACCATGAATTAAGTTGTGATAACAAAGATTGTCACATATTTTGTTTTTCTATTGACCTCAATAATCTAAGGGTACACTACACTATGTGGCAGCCACTAACCACATGTGGTTACTGAGCACTTGAAATGTGGCCTGTCCAGACTGAGGTAGGCTGTGAGCGAAGCATACACACCAATCCCAAGACAATATGGAAAAAAATGTAAAATACCTCATTAGTAATTTTTATATTAATTATATTTTGAAATATATTTTAATGTATTGGTAAATAAAATACGTCATTAGAAATAATTTCATCTGTTTTTTTGTTTTGTTTTGTTTTTCCTTTTTTAATGTGACTACTAGAAAACTTAGAATTACTTATGTGGCTCACATTTGTGACTCACATCATATTTCTATTGTATAGTGCTAATCTAAAGAATTATAAAATTGAATGCATTATATTCAAAGTATTAAAATTTTTAATAAATTACCATTAAAATGTAAATTAAACTAAAAAGCAAAATTTTTAATTATGCCATGTTTCTGCAAAAGTAATTTTCTTCTAAAACATTCAAATTTACCTATATAATTAAAAACCAAGTTATAATTAATAATATCAAACTTTAAATCAAAATAACTTAAAGCTTAATTTCTAATTACTTGAAAATTTAATTATAACTTATTAAATTTTTAAAAAGTAAGTCACAATTCTATCCATCTCATTGTCCATGTAAGAAATGTCCAAACTTGTGAAAAATTTTGATGAGTTTATTTGAGCCAAATCTGATGACATATACAGGGGAGCAAGACTTCAAATGCTCTGGAGAATAACACTTTTGCAGTTGTTGTACAGGGCTTCCTTAAAAACCTTTCTCTAAAGAAGTTATAGTCCTGGGGTATGACTACCCATCATGATCTGCCCAATTCTATGTAAGAAATGTCCAAACTTGTGAAAAATTTTGATGAGTTTATTTGAGCCAAATCTGATGACATATACAGGGGAGCAAGACTTCAAATGCTCTGGAGAATAACACTTTTGCAGTTGTTGTACAGGGCTTCCTTAAAAACCTTTCTCTAAAGAAGTTATAGTCCTGGGGTATGACTACCCATCATGACCTGCCCAGTTCTGGATTTATAATTTATTACAGCACCCCTTTTATGTCCACATCATTGATCTTACTTACTATTACAGTCATTTCTCTTTATCTTCATTATCATTAAGGTCACTTCACTATGAAGGGGTATTATTCATTTCAACCCTGTGCAATATGACTTTTGCCCATTTCACTACATAGACATCACTCCCTCAAAGTTCTCAAATAATTTTAGATAAATTAGGTTGAATGGCATATTTGTGGCATTCTTACTACTCCACTTTTCTGCAATACTCAACTCTGTTGAACTTCTTCCCTTAAAATTGTCTCCCCAATTCATGACACCCAATTTTCTGATTTTCTTCTGTCAATGTAAGAAACATCCAAATCTGCAACAAATTTTTATGACTTAATATGAGCCAAATTGATAACATATGCCAGGGAGCAAGATCACAAATGAATAACACTTTTGCATCTCCTTTTATGCATTTGAAATTGAGGGGATCCAAGGAAGACTAGAGAAAGCAAAGTGGGGAATGGATTACAGGACAGTTAACAAGATAATGTGCTCTCTCGAGGGTTAATACCCCTTTTAAGGGGTATTACTTTGGTATTTCAAAAATATGTTAACCTAGATGCACAAAACCAGAGAACAGGCTGGCTTAAAACCTTTCACTAAGAAGTTATATGCCTATGGTGTGACTACCCTCCACGATCTGCCCAGTTAGGAATTTATGATCAGATCAGCCTGTGAGGTCATTTTCCATAGAATCCCTTTTTTTGTCCACACCTCTCACTTCTCCAGTCATGTCACCCTCTACCAGCTCCACCCTTCAGACCACCTTTAACTACTGGCTCTTGGCAAAGTTCCCCTAAGGCCTTTTAAAATCTCACTATTCTGGAGAAGGCTCCGGCTACTATTTATTTGTAGTAAATCACAAACTGTATCACACTAACTAGCTCCAAATACAAATTTCTAATTCAATGTTCCAAACCCTTTCATGTTTCTGAAAAACCAACTCTATTTCCTATATCCCCTGTTTAAACTAAATGCCAAGGAATCCCTCCAAGGACTCAAGCTCAAACTAAAGAGTCCCGTGGAACCCCTCCCTTTCCCTTACTTCCCAGATTTAATCAGTAGCCACAGCCTGTCATCCTACCTCCCCAGGGATTCTGATTCCAGCACTTTTCATCCCCAGCACTTTTGTTCAGGTTCTCATTACAATAGCCTCCCATATACGATTATCATTTAAAACTTTGCCCAAATTGATAGAGTACAAAATGGGTTCTCTTTATTGTTTTCATTTAAATTTCTTAGCTTTTTGGATGTATCGGACCCCTCTTGTAAACTGCTTCACTTCATCTCTGCCCACTTTTAACTCTAGTCTTGCTAAGCTATCTGTCTTGAGCAAGTGCCATTCGACAGCACCCTGCCTCACCCTCACAACTTCTCTCTTTCTGCTCTGGAATTTCTCTGGTGTCACAATGAAAGATGTTACAGGAACCTACCAGTATATGTACAAAACTGAAGTGCAAGGGTTAGCCTATCTGAGGAAACCTTTAACCAGTGAGTGCAGAAGTGGATAAAAGTTTCTTGATCCTACTCTAAGGCTAATAATTTCGAGGTGCTTTCTATACTTATATTGTCAAAAATGGTAACCAGGCACTCGTATCCACTGTTGATTTAAGAACATCCAAACCTGTAGAGAATTATTAAAATTTATTTGAGCAAAGCAAAGGCTACACCTGGAAGCAAAATCTCAACAGACTGAGATAAATGCTTCTCAAAATAACAGTTTGTAGTTTCTTTTATGTATCTGAAATTAAGGAGGGAATGTAGAGAAGATTACATGAAGGTGGGAGAAAGCAAGGGGGGACTGGATTATGGAATAAATTCTTGAAGGTGATCACTGGGGGATCAAATTACAGGTGCTCTCCTGAGGGTAATATTAAAAGGAGGGGTCTGAAAGGGACATTTCAAGGGTGAGTTAACCTAGATGTACAGAAACGATAGGCAGGGCTTGCTTAAGGCAAAGATAAGCCTTTTACTAAATTTATATGCCTAGGGTGTGACTACCCTCCATGACCTGCCCAGTTAGGAATTTATGATTAGATCACCCTGTGAAGTTACTTACCATAGAACCCCTTTTAGCGTCCACACCACTGAGCACTTGAAATGTGAATAGAGCAAATTGACTATGCTGTAAATGTACAAGAAACACCAGATTTTAAGAATAATATGATTAAAAGAATGAAAAAAATTTCAAGAATATATTTAATGTTAGAATGCTAATAGTTGTAACATATTTGGTTAAATAAAATGTATTACTAAAATTAATTTTATCTGTTTGTTTTTACATTTTTAAATATAGCTACTAAAAACTTAAAATTATATCTGCGCATTTCTATTGGTCAGTGCTCTTCTATACAACTTTTAAGAGAGCCCTAGCAAGATTGAGTCCCAGTTGTCGACCTTGTTAAAAACCTCATTTACAATCACACTCTTTATAATCATTTACCAAAATAAATGACTTGAAATAAGACTCTTATTTAGCATCTGCTTTCTGGGGTGAAACCAAGGTAAATAGAATAAAGTCGAACACACTTTTCATATTATTAACCATTTGTACTTGTGTGTTGGGGGGTTGCCTTGTTATATTCTTTATTCGTTTTCCTATTGAAATATTTGCCTTTTTCTTACTGATTTTTAAGTGTGTAAAATCATTTGCTCTCTCTCCAAACAAAAGTAATGCTAGGAAGAGGCAAGGAAGTACTCTTTCCTAGAATTTCAAAGAGAACATGATCTTATCAACACCTTGATTCCAGACCTCTAAATTCCAGGTCATTTCATTTTAGAGTAGAGAAGATACAAGTAGAGAAAACTGAGTGGCCTAAAGATTTCACTTTTATTTTTTCTTCACTTACACAGAAAACATTTGAGTAGTTTCTTTGCATTTTTCAATCCCGAGAGTCGTTTTCAAACCACATGTGGCAGGCAGAATTTTGGGACCCACGGGCTCTGCCCTCACTCCCATGGCTCTGAATGTCACATAGCAAAAGGAACTTTGAGGATATAACTAAGGTTAGTAACTAGTCATTGGACCTCAGAATCAAGGGTGTTAGTTTGCTAGGGTTACCGTAACAAAATGCTACAGACTAGACTGCTTAAACAGAAATCTTTTTTTTTTTTTTTTTTTTTTACAGTCTAGAAACTAGAAAACCAAGATCAAGGTGTGGGCAGGTTTGGTTTCTCCTGAGGTCTCCCTCTTTCGTTTGCTGATGGCACCGTCTCGCTGTGCTCTCACGTGGCATTTTCTCTGTGTATGCCTATCGCTGGTATCTCTGTGTGACCAAATGTTCTCTTCTTATAAAGATACCAGTCAGGTTGGATGAGGACCCGCTCTAGTGGCCTCATTTTAACTTAATCACATGTTAAAAGGCATTGCCTAAGAATATAGTCATATTCTGAGGTACTGAGGGTTATGGCTTCAACAAATGAATGGGATGGGGAAGACACAATTCAGCCCAGAACAGGAAGATTATCCATATTGGCCTGATCTAATCACACCAGCTTTTAAAAGCAGAAATGTTTCTCTAGCTGATGGCAGGAGAGAAAGGTAGAGAGGTTCCATAGTGATTTGAACTGTGTCCCCACAAAAGATATATTCTTATTTGGAAATAGGGTCTTTGCAGATTTAACCAAGTTTTGATTGTCATACTAGATTATGATGGTCCCTAAATCCAGTGACTATTGTCTCTAAGAGAGAGAGGAAAGGGAGATTTGGATACAGGGACACGGGGAAGAAAGCCATGTGATGATGGAAGCAGAGACTAAAGCGATTCAGCTACAGGCTAAGTAATGCCAAGCATTTCCAGGAGCCACCAGAAGATAGGAAGAGGCAAGGAAGTACTCCTTCCTAGAATTTCAAAGGGAGTATGAACCTATCAACACCTTGATTCCAGACCTCCTGACTCTAGAACTGTCAGAGAATAAATTTACGTTGTTTTAAGACACTCAATTTGTGGTAATTTGCTACAGCAGTTCCAAGAAAACTAATACAGACTAAAAGCATGAGAGCCCCACATGCGGTTGACTGCTTGAAAATGCAGGGGTCACATGGAAAGCATGAGAAAGAACTAAATTCTACCAACATCTCAAATGAGCTTAAAGGAAAATTCTTCCCCAGAACTTCCAGAAAGAAATGCAGCCCTGCCAACACTTTGGTTTCATCCTTGTGAGATCCTGAGCAGAGAATCCAGCCACACCATGCTGTGAAACAATAAATAGGTATTGTTTTAAGCTGCTAAATTTGTGTTAATTTGTTATGAAACACAGAAAACTAATATACAAGGATATTAAAGAACATCGGGAAAAAAAAAAAACCCCAAGAAATTCAAATGCCCAAACCTAGAAAAATAAGAATAAATAAAAATTGTTTCATTGTATGAAGCATAAGAGATGAATTTGAGTGGAACCTGTTCAATCTCAAGCTTCCCAATCCACCTATGCTCATGAGTCCATTTATCAATGCAGATGGGCTGCAACCCCCTATGCCTAAGCTAAGGAGAAGAGGGCAAGTCACTTGCCACCTGGCCCAAGATATCTGTACTAATGTTGACATAAGAACATCCAAAGCTGTAGAGAATGTTTATGATTGAGCCAAACCAACAACATGCCAGGAAGTGAGACCACAGATACTCCAGTGAATGATAGTTTTCAGTTCTTTTTGTACGTTTAGAATTAAGACGGGAACATGAGGAAGATTACATGGAGGTGAGAGAAAGCAAGGCAGGAAAATCTCTATGATTGAATTACAAGATAGTTAACAGGATTACGTGCTTCCTTGAAGGTGAGTTCACCTCCGAGGGTTCCGAAAAAGAGGATTACTTTTGGCACCTCAAAAGTGTGTTAACCAAGATGCACAAGAACAATGGACAGGGCTGGTTTAAAACCTTCCACTAAGAAGTTATAGGTCTGCAGCGTGACTACCCACCATGACCTGCCCAGTTAGGAATTTATGATCAGATCGCCCTGTGAGGTTACTTTCTGTCACTGCGCTTTTCAGACTTATTACAGAGCCCCTTTTTCATTTAGTCTAAGAATGGTGTTGGTAGTCAAAGAGGGATTGACTATAACATCAAAGTGTAAAACAAGGCACTTATAATAAAATATAAGTAAAATTTACCCTGAATTTAGCCCATATATTATCAATATATATAATTTTATAAATAACATAAAAGTTTATGTATATATATACATAAGAGAGAGGGAGAGAAATTAACAAAACCGTCCTTAGAGAAATGGTCAGATCCATACTAGGTAAAAAACTGCAATGGCAATCTTGAAGTTCAAGATTTCAGACGGATGAATAATTGAGTGAATCCATCAATAACTGGAGTTGGTAACTGGTGGCTTTGTCATGTGTCAACTTGGTTAATCTGAACCACATTTCTCAGATTTCGCTTTCCTGTTTGTTTTTGGTTAGGGTCGTCACAGGAGACATTCTTGCAGGAGATTCGAAGGGCAAAAGTGAAGCAGGAGTCATTTTGCAGCTCACAGGCATTGTAACTGATCTGCTTGCTCACCTTGTTGATGTGAGGTCACGGCAGACCTGCAACTTCTCCACCTTCCCCTGGATTCTCCTCAGCTTCTCAGCACCATGTCAAGGGGCCCAGGCTTCTGCTCAGAATCTGAGACAGGTTTCAATCGGTTCTCATGGGGTCCATCAAGCTCGAGCTCATGGGTTTCAGCTCATCCTTGCTTTTCTTTCCCTTTACTTTCATCTTCCATTCCCAACTTCCTGCCGTGTAGGCTTCAAAACTCCCACATCCGACAGGAAGGCAACAGCCTTACAGACACTGCTTAGTCAGCTCCCACAAATGTGTAAGATCAAATCATAAACACATACATGTACATACATACATACACATGCACATACCTACATATATATTATATGTGTGTATGTCCTAGAGTTTCTGCTTCTCTGATCAAAACTCAACTTATACACTAATCCTACATCTTTTATATTTTTTTCTTAAATTAGCTGTTGCGCATGTTTAATGTTAACGCGCCCCCCCGCCCCCCGCCAAAAATGTTAATACACTGATATCGTTACATTTGGGATTCCGTTCTTACCATTTTCCACTAAGACATTTTAACGAATAAACTTTTCCTGATAATGACAATGCTGCAAGAAATTTTGTTGGCAATTTCAAGTGCTTTGAAGTGTTTATGTATTGTTTATATATATTCAGTCGTGGCATGTAAAATAGAGTGTAATAAATATAGCAAAATGCCAGAAAGTTTATGAAGAAATTTTAAACTGAATAGCCATGCCCAATGGTGATTTTTTGAAATTAAGTTTATTGGGGTAACATTGGTTAATACAATCATATAATTTTCAGGTGTACACTATCATTCGACATCTGTATATTCTATTGTGTGTTCACCAACCAAAATCCAGTTTCCTTCAGCTACCATATATTTGATCCCCTTTACCCACTTCACCCTCCCCCAACCCGCTATATTTGACCCGCTTTACTCCATTTACCTCCCCACTCCTCCTCCACTACTCTATAGTCTTCTGGTAACCACTAGTCTATAGTCTATGTCCATGAATCTCTGTTTGTTTGTCCTGTTCATCTGTTGTTTTTATGTCCCACGTATAAGTGATATCATGTGATTTTCAACTTTTTCTGTCTGGCTTGTTTCGTTTACTTAGCGTGTTTATCTCGAGGTCCATCCATGTTGTCACAAATGGCAGTGTTTCATCTCTTCTTATGACTGAGTAATATTCCATTGTATATATGTACCACAGCTTCTTTAGCCAATCATCTATCGTAGGACACTTCAGTTGCTTCCATGTCCTGGCCACTATGAATAGTGCTTCTATGAACACTGGTGTGCAAATATCTTTATAGATATGAGTTTTCAAGTCTTTGGGGTAGATATCCAGTAGAGGGATTGCTGGATCATATGGTAGATCAATTCTTAGTTTTCTGAGGAAACTCAAACCTGTTTTCCATAATGGCTGTGCCAATTTGCAGTCCTACCAGCAGTGCATGAGGGTTCCCCAAAGGTAATTTTGAATAAAAGAAGCAAAAAACAGAAACATTATATCTTTTGGAGAATAAGAAATATAAGCATTTGTCTCTAAGACACTTAACTAGTCCTATAAATATAAAATTTTATTAATTTTATCTTTATGATCCTTATAAATCTTTATGTTAATATGATTGTGAAATATTTTTGTTATAAGGTAGGAAGCACATTCTCTCTTCATTCTTTGCAAATATTTGATATAAAATTAATAACTAAATTTCAAATAAATATCATCAAGTTTAAAGTACTTATAAATTGCGTTCAGTGATAAGATCTAGGGTTATACTTTGCCTCTTTTCAGGTAAGTCACACCCAGCTTAGGAAATATATCTTACTAAACTGTGACCAAAAAAAACTTGAGAAGCAAAAAATTCAGTAGAAAACATTTAAATTCTGGTTAAGAACATAAGTGCATCACTTTTCTTTCTCAACAACACATCAGAGAGATGTAACTTTAATCATGAGACAGACTATGAAATAATGGCTAAAAAAATCAGAAATTTATCCTTTGAAGAATATCTTTTGCCTTGCACAAGGCAGCTTTAAATTGGGGGTTTTCAGGAAGGATCAGATTAAAAGTGGTGACAACTAAAATCACAAACCACAAATAATTATTTTTATACCTAACCAAAAAATTGACTAAATATAAAAGATAATATGCATATCTCCTGTAGTCAGGAACAGAGGAAAAATATTTGAGCTAATCTAGTAAAGCACATCACCCATAAATGTATCTCACACCCTACATCATGCACTTTTGATTCATTGACTTTTCAACCACGGTTAAACTGTACATATTCATCAAAAGTTTGAAAAGTACTTTCAGACATTTACCAAAGTAATCACAACAATGAATAAATCTACTGAGTCAAGAGATTTGAATCTGAGCAAATGATCTTCAGTTGACATATAGGCACTAACACAAAACTTGATCTTTCTTTCTCATCAAGTTAAAGCCTATTTGAAAATGAGCACTCTTTCTCCAATGGGCCCAGATACACAAGTAACACGTCTTAATTGTATTAACTTACTATTGAAATTTGAAAAGTTGTTTCTATTCATAAGGCTTAAGGCTGTTCCTCTATTCTCAATGTGCGTTAGGCTTACTTTCTTTACATTCTGATAGGTATCAATCAATTACATAATTTTTCAGGTTATAATGTTAAAATGTTGGCTGAAAGCAAATATTTATTTTTCAACAATATACTCAGCAGTCTCTTCTTCAGTCCCTGTGGGAAGCTGACAGATGACTCAACCTCATCACTCCTGACTATGCCAGGCCTTTTACATCTAACTTTGCAGTTCCCTTCCACCATAGGTAGAGTGACCTGCCCACTCCTGATTGTGATCTCGACCACGTGACTTGTTCTGGCCAATGGGATGTGAGTAGAGTTGATACAATCAGACATGATCTAAATGCAAACCACATGTAATTCTAAAGAAATAAAGGAGGAGCATGATCTTTTATGGGCTTGGAAGGTGCTACTGTAAACAAAGAGTTCATTGGAGAAACAAATTTTGACGATAACGACTTTTCATTGGCTGATTTATGGCACTCTCCCCTTGGTTGAGCTGTTACTGGGCAAGGAGGAGTCTTTTTTTAATTCTCCTGCTGAGGTAGTAAAGTAATATCACTTCCTGTCAGAGATGCAAGGTATGTCTCTTCCTGTTGGGGTCAGTAGAGTGCCATTGAGAGACATGTGTGTCTCTCTTCTAGCCTTCCCACTCCACTTTAAATGAGGTTTCTGTTTATTAATTTTCACACTTCCTCCTTTTTATCAAGATCTTTCTCTGAAAGCATCACTGATCAAACGTCAGGTTTTTCCTGATTCAGTGGTCTTCTGTCCCTCGATGGCAGGAAGGAACTTTCCTGAAGGTTGTATCCCACACCAAAGGGGAGTGCACAAACTGGAAGGCCACAGTGGAGACATTTGAGTAACAAGGAGGAGTAGCAAGGAGATCGCTCAAGCATTTCCCACCTAAGTGTGTATCTTAGAATAGTGACTATGCCTAAGGTACACTCTGAAGTGAAATAATTAAACAAGGACTTTGAGGAGACAAAATGCAGGAATAAAACAAGAAGCAATTAAACAGTATTGTTATCTCAAAACAAACTATTTGGAACAAAGTATCTCACTAATAGTACAACTGGTAGATTGCAAATTCAGAGACTATGAATTTAGATAAGAATCCAGAGTCCGTTAATAGTCTAGATGAAAGAGAAACCTCTGTGAATTTTAAACCTTCTAACTGGCCTGGTCTGAACTTCTTGAGAAAGCTGTCTCATCAGGCGTCATCAGCTTCAATTTCAGGAAATCTTCACCTTTAGTCTCCAGTTGATGTGCAGGTCCAGTCAGGTTTGTTTAGATGTGTCATGTGAATCTAGGAGTTTATTTTCTGGAATTTGGTGGCAAAACCGTTGGTTAGCAGTACAGGGCCTCACAGTGAGGTTGAAGAGAGTCTTTCTGGAGTTATCTTTTCTAATAGATAAAATCTCCAAGTTGCAAAATTTGTTGCTTAAGGTCTTTATCTCCCTGGAGCATACTTTTAAATAAGAACCACCAGTAAACCATGAGAGGTCAGCATTACTCAAAGGAGTTTCCTACAGATCATTAGAGCTCTAGATGGTGATTCGTCAGTGTTAAGCAGACTTGAGGGGCTTTGTTGGTAATAAAGGGGAGAAGAGTAGCAGGGTTAAGGTTACTACAAGAGAAGAGGAATTAATAAAAGGATGTCATAGGAGATGAAGCAGCCGACTAAAAAATGTTGAGTGTGATGAGAATTCAGGAAGTCTTCTTTTGCATGGGGTACAAAAATGATTAGAGAGGATTCCACAACATATTCTTCGGTGACCTTAACCAAAAGGGCAGAAGCAGTAATGGCCATTCCACAGGGTCCAGTTGCTAGCTATAATGCCCTATAAGTCGATAGTGGTCCCCATGTGTTTGGGTGAGTACCCCAAGGGTATGACCCGCTTTTTCATATACAAAAAGGAAAAAGGGACTCTGATCATAGGGATGCCCAAGGTCAGGTGGGTTCATTAAACTCTCCTTTAAGGCTTTAAAGACTATGTACTCCTGTTCTTTCCATGAAATGGAGTCCAGGTTATTGTTCTTTAGTAAAACATACAGAGGTTTGGCCATAAGAGAGATTCAAGACTCAATTTCAGCAATAAACAACTAGCCTGAGAAAACCTCGCAGCTGACACTTAGTTTTGGGTTTTGGGAAATTTAGGACAACGTGGGTCTTGGTATAGCCCTTGTTCTGATATTACATGCTCTAAATATTGAACTTGGATTTAGGCAAACTGCAATTTTTTCTTGGTAACCTTATGTCCCTTAGAGACTAAAAGCTTGAGCAAATGGATGCTGTTTTCCTATGAGAAGATTTGGGAGGAAGAGTAACAAAGGAGAAGAACCCCTAGGGAACTTTTTATCATCCAGATCAGCCTTCAGAATTTGAGAAAAATAAGAAAGGTTCCTGGTAAAACCCTGAGGCATTACTGTCAAGGTCAATTGTTTTCCTTCCCAAGTGAAGGCAAAAGGTATTGGCTAGCTTCCCCAACTGGAATGTGAAAGAATGCACTGCATAAATCAGTTACAGTAAAGAATTTGCTTCCAGAGGAGATGGACATGAGTCATATATGACTGCTTGGGACAACAGAGTGTCAAGGAATAACAATTTTTTATTGCTTATAGGTTCTGGATAAATCTCCACACTTAGCCCATGAGTTTTCTCACAAGTAAAATAGAAATATTACAGGAACTAGTGCAGGGATAATGAGGCCCTGAGTCTTACAATCTTCTATTATGGTCTTCTCTATTTATGGGGCATTGATTGATTTTAGTCCAAATTCTGAGTTCTATAAAAGAGAAAGCAGAACAAGAGAAAGTTGTGTTTGCATAAGATTTAGGAATCTTTAAATTATTTTAACATACTTTTGTTGATTCCTAAAATATTCTTGCTTCCTGGAACAGAATTTACTGTTGTCTGCTTAGAATAATGGGGAAAAGAGGTAAAGAAAGAGGAAGCAAGCATAAGATATAAAAGTTTTATTTTCAAACACATATGTCCTTTGATATGGGAAAAATATGAGATGGGATTCTGAGTGATCATTATTTTCTTTTTTATATTTTTCCACAGATATTTTTGTATGTGAAAATTCACAATAAAGAGAAAAAAAGATTTAAAATTGAAAATAAATTAAATTTTAATTATTAATTAATTATTAATTATTTATTCCTAAAATTTAATTACTAATTCTTTATTGAGATAATGTAAGCCATTACAAAGCAAAAAGTTTGGAAGAAAATGCACTTGAAAAGAATGCATGTAAATTCTTTTTCCTTTTTATTTGCCTATGTTTACAAGTTTTCTTTAATAATTGCATTAATTTTTTAACAGAAAAAAATTCTTTTAAAAGAAAAATTCCTAAATGAATATTTCTGAAGTATACAAATGACAATGTCTATTTGCTCTAGCAAAATTCTCGCAATATGGGTTCTTTTTTTTTTTTTTTTTTGCACTATTGACAATAAAAACTGGGTAATGATACACATGCAATTTTTTTCAAGAAAATGAAATACGACAATCAAAATCTGTGCTCTGTAACTCTGATGAAGTAAAGAACAGCTGGATTGAGTCCAAATCTGAGAGCAATAACCCAAGGCTTTCTAACTCAGATTCCAGCTCCAGGGAGAATTCACTTTGGGCTCAGAACCTCAATTGCCTTGTTTATAAAACCTGCCTTTCCTTTCTCTATAAGGAAACTGAGGCTTGAAAGAAGTTAATTGGCCAAGATTATCACAGCTACTAAGCCTCCAAATGAGGAAAGAGCTCCAATGGTTTGATTGTAACTCCTGAGCTAGTTCTTTCTAACGTGCCACAGGGTCCTTACCCCGGCAGAAGAGTTAACAGTGATAGTCTCTCTCTTTTTTGATCTCCTATGATTTTGTCTTTTAAAGTGATGATAACACCCTAAAATTAAAAGAATACCCCTGGAAGTACCAGCAGGATAATGATTTATATAGAACTAAAGACATGGTGATGGAATATCACTTAGCCATAAGAAGAGATGAAATACTGCCATTTGCGACAACATGGATGGACCTCGAGATAATCATGCTAAGTAAGCGAAATAAGCCAGACAGAAAAAGTTAAAAATCACATGATATTACTTAGATGTGGGATATAAACTTAAAAGCAACAAATGAACAGGACAAACAAACAGAGACTCAGGAACATGGACAATGGACTAGCGGTTACCAGAGGGTAGGGGGAGGAGGGAGGAAGTAAGTGGATGGGGAGTGGGATTAATTAAAATCATTTCTTCAATAGAAAGAGAGAGAGAGAGAGAGAGAGAAAGAGAGATAGAAAGCTATTGCCCTTCAAGTGAGGAAGAAAGGTATGGCAAAGAAGCTTTCACAGGCAATGATCTTTAAAAAATTGGGAGGAGGGGCAACATCGACTTCTTTTGAATATCAATCAGTTAAACTCTGTCCTCTATATTTGGCCATGCTATTCAAAGTAACATCAAATATTGCGCAAATCTTTCACCTCTCAAGCAACTTTTAGAAGATTTAAACACGATAGTTAAACCACCAAATTTATATTTGCATAAAATAAGAACTTCTAGATCTCCTTTGTCAAACATATCTGAAATAAAGAGGTCCTTTGAAACTTCCGGAGCTAACCCCCAGCTATTCCTTTGCAAATGACCCTTTTTTCACCTAAAGCATTCTGCTGCTGTGAGGAAGCCCTTTCAATAACATTAGGAAATTGTGGGATGGAAGCCTGTATTGATTTTAGAAAGGGACATTTGAACACAATGTTTAAAAAAGGAGCACAGTAAACATTTCTGGTACTAATATGGATATTCCTCCCTTGGCCTCTATTCCATCTTTTTGTTTTAAGTATGATTTTTAAGGTAGAAAGTAATGTTATCACAGTCTAGAATATTGTGAATCTGGAGGGGTTAAAAAGTCACATAATTTCAATCAAATAACACAACAATTGTAACTTTCACCTAATACCCTGGAGTGTTTTTTCCTAGATTATTTCGAAATTTTAAAGATGAAATCTTCACTAGAGATCAGTTGTCCCTAACCCCCAGGCCACGGACTGTACTGTGGCCTGTTAGAAACCAGGCCGCACTGCAGCGGGTGAGCAGTGAGCGCTTGAAGCTTCATCTGTATTTGCAGCTGCTCCCCAGCACTAGCATCACTGCCTCATCAGGCATTAAGATTCTCAGAGGAGCACCAGTCCCTGGTGTCAGAAAGGTTGGGGGCCACTGCGAAAGAGCCCTTCATGGAGATGACTTGCCAAACTCACCACCTCTTTAAATTCATTCGTCTCGTTTTAGTATCGATGAGAAGATAAAACAGTGGGAAATTTTAAAAAACAGGCTTCAGTATTGAGAGAGAAAACAGGTTCTCATTAATGAGATTCAAGATAACTCAAAGTGAGGCTCTATCTCATGCTTCCCAGTTGCAGTGGGCTGGATTAGTCCTACTGGACTTAATTATGGTATTTCATTTTTGGAGGAAAACAGGAAAATAATCTGGTCCAAATTTACAAGTTTAAAGGTTAAGAAATATTACCTATTCCAGATCTGAGCAAATAGACCTCCCTGACTCCATGGGAGAAGAGAACAGGGAGATACTTATATCTGTAAATTACTCTTATGAAAATCATTGTCCAGGCACATCTTGCACAACAACACACAAACGAAACAACAGTAGTTATAACACAACCTACAAATTTACAAATAAAGGAACTGAGATAAAAAAGAGTAAAATGGAAATAAATGTGTAAGCTCAGAATTAAACCTTCCCTTTTTCTTTTTTCTTTCTTCCTTCCTTTCTTTCTTCCTTCCTTTCTTTCTTTCTTTCTTTCTTTCTTTCTTTCTTTCTTTCTTTCTTTCTTTCTTAATTATAAATAACTTAGTTCTTTTAAAAATTGAAAAATGCAGGATATTACAAAGAAAAAGTACAATTCATTCATAATCCCGCCACCTAGAGATAGTCTTCATTAATATTCTGAGGTATTTCTTTCCAGTTATATGAGTATGAATACATCTCTCTTCCTTCCTTCCTCTCTCTCTCTCTCTCTCTTTCTCTCTCTGTCTTTCTTTCTTTCTTTTTCTCTTTCTTTTTTTAATTTTTATTATTTTTTATTATACCACACTTTTTGTTGGCCCCACTTCAGGCACCAAGTACCTATGTTTATGCTGACTGCCCCAGGCCAAAAACGGTTTGTTTAAGTTTCACTTGAACTAAGGAAAAAAGCTAAATTTGAACGCTTAAATATATAATGTTTTCTAAACTGTTTGTAACTACACCTCCTTTTCTGAACCCCGATGACTGCCTTAGTCATATATGTGCATATATTTGAGTAATACTACATTGTTCCATGTAACATAAATATTTTTCTAACATAAATTTAACAGATGTTTATGTTTAAAAAAGATATTTGAGGATGAAACTCCAAATTTGACCACCAAAAAAAAGAAAAAATTAAGACATGTTCAGTGCAGTCAAACAAAATTTTAAATGGATATGTGTTTTCATCCCCCCCACCCCACCCCTTTTTTTTTTCTACAATGATACAGCTCATGATCTTGCACACTCCTAGGGTCCTGGGATTTGAGCTCAGCATCACCTTTAAAATTTCCACCTAGAAGTGTTAGCCTATCTTTAGAGGCTTTGTGTCTTTTTTTCCCTCATCTGTGAAATGAATGTACAAGACAGTATTTGTTTCAGCAAGATAGAAAACTTGTTTTGCAGTATGACTTCTTTCGCCAATGGCTTTATATAATCCACTGGAGAAGAACACTGAGGCCTCATTGTCAGTGGAAGCAGCATCAGCCCTGGTTTTCACACCAAGCACTCATGTTTTTCACCAAGAAGTCTGGTTTTTACTTCTCTCACAACATTCCAACTTGCTATAAAACTTATTCCCTTTACCTGGCTTGTGGTAGACGGCCTCAATAGCCCCAAGTTTTCACCACTCCCTATATCTACATCTTTTTCATAGGACTTGGCGGTTCCTTCATACTAAGTCAAAGTATATTTCTTCCTTCACTCCGTGACTTTGGGGCCAGCATGTGGCTTGCTTAGACCTATGTGCTGTGCGTAAATGGGACATGAATGACTGGGCTCGCCCTCTTACGCCTTGAAAAAAATCATTCCTGGAACAGCCTGCTGGTTCAGGGGATAATGAGAAAGACACCAGGGGCAAGAGCGAACCTAACTGAGACTGACAGAACCACCTACTTGAGCCCAGCCCAGATCAGCTGAACTCCAGCTGACCCATATAAATGCTTAGGGTTGTATGCCACTAAGGTTTTGTAGTTGTTAGTTACACAACATTATTATGGCCATATTTAACTGTTCTATCACACCTATAGCACTATTTGTTATCTATTGCTGTATAACAAATCGTCCTCAAACTTAATGGCTTAAAATGACAAACATTTATTATCTTGTAACCTCTTTAGTCAGAGATTTGAAGAGGCTTAGCTGAATGGTTCTGACTCAGTCTTTCATGTGGTTGCAGTCAGGATATTGGCAGGGACTGCAGTCAGTCATCCGAAGGTTTAAATGGAGCTGGAAGACCTGCTACTGAGATGGCTCACTCACGAGGCTATCAGCAGAGGCCTTGGTTTCTCACATGCTGTTGACAGGCACCTCGGTTACTTGCCATGTGGACCTTTCTGTAGGTTGCCTTTGTGTCCTCATGGCCTGGCATCTAACTTCCCTCTGAGAGAGAGAGAGAGCACAAAAGAAGCCTCAATGCCTTTATGACCTCATCTCCAAAACCATACGCTGTCGCTTTTGCTTTATCATATTCATTATAAGAGGGCCTCTAATCCAAACTACATTCAAGGTGAGGGAAATTAAGCTCCACTTCTGGAAGGAAAGAGTAGCTAAGACTTTGTGAACATATTTAAAAACCACTACAGAATGCCTTCTAACATATTATATATATATCCCTTCTACATGCAAGATAGACTCCCTCTTTCCAAGGTTTCCATAAGTCTCATCCCATTACAGCATCAGTTCTAAGTCCAGAGTCTCATCATTTAAATCAGGCCCAGGTGCAGAAGAGACACCTCAATTTTAGTGTCTTAAGTACAGCTCCTGGAGTCCAGTTCCTCTCCACCCAGAGATCTGTGCACTAAAGGGACCTAAGTTCCCAGTCCCACACCCAACATATAATGGGCATAGGGGAAAGACTACAATCATCCTCAGATTTTCAAAAGTCTATAGCAACATAACGGTATTTTTTTCCTTATCAGATCACTAGTAGAAGTACTCTTCCTATTTCACAAAAGAGTAAATAGATTTACAAATTCATATTTAATAACAAAATGTTAACCCCTATGATAAAAGCATATTACCAAACCAATTATTATTCACAGAAATGAATCTTTCATGTAAACTCCCAAACAAAACAACTCCTTTATTTTTCAACTGCTTTTGGATTTCTTTTTTCCTATGTTGATAGCAATTTTTGTATTTAATTTAAAATAACCAATGAAGCCTAAAACCAGCTTAGTGAAAATTAAGATAAAGATAACTAGCAAAAATGTTTGTAGCATATTTAACCAAAAAAATCATTAATACTCACTACATAAAGATCTCCTCTATAAATAAGAAAAAGGCATATGATCAAAAGTCTACAACACTTTTTCCTGTTCAATTTTATTTCATTTTTTATCCCATGAGTGTTCCTTTCCATCCACCCCACTTACCCATCCATCCATCCATCCATCCATCTACCCATCCAACTAATAGTCTTCACCTGTAAAATACCTATCCGACCTTCAGTATGATAGGAGAGGCTATTGTTGCCTCATCTATATTCTCTCAGCACCTGTGACTGTCAGATTGCAGGAGTATGCCCAGTTTGAGAAGCACACCAAAAGTATTGATGAGTTAATACCTTTGTCAATCAATGATTGACAAACAGAGTTGGTAGATAAACATTGCTACATTTTTCACTGTGTCCCAGTTACTCCCTGTGAGATTGAGTTCTGATCGTTCCTTATACACATTATATTGGCTTCCTTTCCTTTCCTGACTCATTCTTCTTTCCTTTACCTGTGCTTCCTAAAATTACTTCTCAAATTCTTTTCTGAGTCAGCTTCTGGGAGAACCGAGCCTAAGAAAAAGATTAACTCAAACTTTTCCTCCACAAAGGAGGGATTGCTTTCCCCTCTGTGCTCTCAGAGTATAGCACATTTTATTTGTTGACATATTTTAAAGGCTCTTATCTCTCTTCCATTTTAGATTACGAGCTTCTAAGAACAAGAATCCTTTTTACCTATTGTTTACCCCACACTGTCTACCCCACACTGAATGATACATTTTCCTATAAAATTTATCTTTTTATTTCTTTTGGATTTTTCCATGATATTTATTTTTAAAAAATAAAATTTTAAATCAACCTTTTCATATGTTTTTCTCATCACAATACATTTACTAGGTATTCCTTGGAAACCTAAAATATAATAATACTTTGTGACTTTACTATGGGCATTTGTATTCTCTAGTTACAATATCTATCAATCAAATCTACTTTACTGATATGGTATTTAGGTATTTTATATCTTTACTTATTTATTGTCCAATTGTTATATTTTTAACTGAGAGAGATTAACTAAAGTCTATCATCATTAATATATTTCTGTTTAGTTATTTTTCTCCTCCCATAATCTTGGCTTAATGAATATTATGGCTATTCTATTATAGCATAGACAGTCACAACTTCTCTATCTTTATTAAACTCTTTAACATTATAAAGTACACTACTTGTCTCTTAATTTTAATCATATTTTGTCTGAAATTAAGATTATAGCTCTTATTCTCTTTTTGTTCACATTTGTTATAATTTTAAACATTCTTTTATTTTTAACCTTTCTTAATTACTTTTTTGTACATGTATTCATTGTATATAGCATTAAGATGGTTTGACTTTGTGATCTAACCCATTATTAAGTGCTGTGAATTTAGTAGTATTTTGTCTTCCTAATAAATTTATCCTTTTATCATTATTAAATCTCCCTCTTTATTTCCGATAATATGCTTTACCTTGAAGTCTATTATAGCCAAATATTAATATAGCCACTCCAACTTTTGCATGCTTACTGCATAAATGGTATACCTTTTCCATGCATTTAATTTCAGCATCAGTATCTTTCTATTTACAATGCGTCTGCAGTAGACAGCATATAATCAGTGGGTTTTGCTTTTTAATCTATTGAGAAAATCTCTTTTTTAATTGGAGTGTTTTGACTATTAACATTTAATATAATTATCAAAATGGTTAAGTTTAGGAAAATTATTTTATTGTTTTCTGTTTTTTCTTTCTGCTTTTTATTTGTTTGTTGATTTTTATGTGTTATGTTTCCTGCCTTTTTTTGAGTTGTTTGAATTTTTTTAATTCCATTTTAATCCATCTATTAACATTTAATATTTATCAAAATTTTAATATAATTATCAAAATGGTTAAGTTTAGGTAAATTATTTTATTGTTTTCTGTTTTTTCCTTTCTGCTTTTTATTTGTTTGTTTATTTTAATGTGTTATGTTTCCTGCCTTTTTTTGAGTTGTTTGAATTTTTTTAATTCCATTTTAATCCATCTATTAACATTTAATATAATTATCAAAATGGTTAAGTTTAGGTAAATTATTTTATTGTTTTCTGTTTTTTCCTTTCTGCTTTTTATTTGTTTGTTTATTTTAATGTGTTATGTTTCCTGCCTTTTTTTGAGTTGTTTGAATTTTTTTTTAATTCCATTTTAATCCATCTTATACACTATATCTCTTTGCATTAATTTTTAGTGGCTATGGTAAGGATTATAATATATAACCTTAATTTTTTGTCAATCTAGAGTTAATATTTTACCACTATCTATAAAGTGGAGAAATCTTACAACTACAAAGATACATTTATTGCCCCCTATCCTTTCTGCTATAGTAGTCATATGTACTACATCTGCATACCTTATGAACTCCACATAACAATGTTATAACTTTTGAGTTAAGCAGTTATGTGTGTGTGTGTGTGTGTGTGTGTGTGTGTGTACACACACACACACACATATATATAGAAACTGAGAGAAAAATATTTTATGTTAACTCAGATACTTATAATTTATGCATTTTCTCACAAAACAGAAAATCTAGAGAAAAGTATTCCCAGATTTGATTTGGTGGCTTGACAAAATAATCAGTCTTTTTATCTTCCTATTCTGCCATCTACATCAAATTGGTTCGGATCACGGGCTTGTCCCTTCCTAGATACAATGGCTAGTACATTTCAGGAATCATAACTTATAGATGTACCAACATTTAGCTGAAGAAGAAGGATGTTTCATTCAATACTTTTCAAGAAGCCCAGTAGGACCCATATCCATGCTTTTGAATAAGAATCCTAAGAAATTATCTGGCATTGTATTTTCATCCTCTATCATGGGAGGTAGGCTCTTCTGTAAGGAGAAAGGGAATAATGGCTGTTGGGTGGGAAATCAACAGCTCCTGCCATACCCTCTTATGTCTATATATTGATAGTGACTGCTAAGAGTGCTATATATAAAAGAACTGAAGACTCAAGTTAGAAGAGTTGAAGACTCTGATCAATATGCAATATATACCATGAATATGGGGAGAATGGTGGGGACATTTTTCATCCATTGGCCTGAAATGTGTGACTTAAATAGCTTATTCTAAAGCTCTTGCCTTCAGCACTGTATTGTCAAGCCCTCAGTGCTTTAGAAATCCAAAATCTGAATTTAAATTTAAATTTTAGTACACACCACTATTTAAGATGCCCACCTGACTCTAGAACTCTGGCTCTGCTTTGATAGCTAGCTTTTGCATTCAACTTTAGGTTCAACTAAATACAAATTCCATATTAGTTATTAGTTCTGAGCTCTGGCTTATCTAAACTGAACAATACTAGCATCTCAACATAAATCTACATAGAATTTCTCACCTTCTTACCTTGCCTCATACTCCAGCACTATACTAGGAAGTAAAACTCAGCATAAAGTAATTAATTATTAATGATGACGCTTCTAAAAATTTTTAATGAAGAATTTCATGGTAGAGAAAACTTCCCAGAGACCTTCAAATTACTCTGCATATTCCAAACCCAATGTTGATTAAGGCCAGATTTGAAACTCCTCTGCTGTTTATTAGACTATAGGAGATATATATAAATATATGGAGATATATATACATATATATGTATATATATATTAAGACGACTATCTTTTCTCCCATCTAACTCTCTCTGCCCCATTCTATTCTAGTTGGGTTGAGTAGCATTGGAGTGACTACAGAACTTTTAGGGATCTAGCTAAAGGAAAGTTTTACTGAAAATGTAATTTTTTTTTTTGGTATTTATGCCTATAGCACCTGGTCTTCCTAGGTGGTTTCCCATCCAAGTACTAACTAGGCCTGCCTGCTTAACTTCTGAGATCAGACATCAGGCTTGTTCAGGCTGGCATGACCATAGACTATGGACTGTGGCTCCACTGGGGCATGAACCCAGGACCTTCTTCGTGTAAAGCAGACATGCTAACCGCTACACTATGGAACCACGTCCAGCTAGAAGATATTTTTAATATTTAGTCATCTAATCTGCTGAATCTTAAAACAACCAGAAAATTTCAACATTTTTATCAGTAAATGCATATAATTAAAGCCAACGATTACTATTTCAAACAAAGTACTTTATTTTATTTTATTTTATTATTTTTTGTTGATATTTGGTTAACAAAACTCAGTAAGTTTCAGGTGTACAATTTAACAGCAAGACATATATATATTGCATTGTATGTTCCACTCCCACAGTCAAGCAAAGTACTTTAAATCAAATTAATGAACAAACCATCTCAGCTTTGATAAACTTAACATTTGGCCAGGCTTTAGTTAACATATAATACCACACGTATTACATAATAACTATAATATATATTTTGTTCTTTACTAAGAGTTTATTTTTTTATTTACTTGAGAATTTTTTTACTATATGTTTTGAAGAGGGAAAATGAAGGATTTTCTTTAGGGAAATTAGAAGTAATATACATCACATACTTAACATCTTGTATTTTAATCGAATCTCTGTAAATAAAAAGAAAATGGGGGCCATACCATGGGAGGGAATGAAGTCATGTTTTCTGAAACAGGAGCTGAGTTTTCAGAACCTTAAAATAGAATTGATCTCTGTCCACTTTCACATCCTTTGACAGTTGTATCAGTCAGTATTTAGTGAAACACATACTCATCTCATTGCAGGTAGTTTAAACAGAAAGAAATTGAATGTAGGGAATTCAGTTCTGACAAAATTTTTGGCATGGCTCATGCAGAAAGCACGAGGCTGAATCTTTAAGAATGAGTCTTAGAACATTACAGAATGGAGCTGCTAGAGAAGCTACTATCTCTGAGGCCACTCGCTGGAAATAATGAGTCGAGAAGAACACACTACTACACCTGTGATCCAGGAATGGGGAATCAAGTCACTGCCGCTACTGCTGCTGCCTCTGCCACAAATACATAGACATCCAAGAAGCAGAAGACTGGACAGTGGAAAACCTGTGCAGAAAAGTCTGCTAGCTATAAGAAAACAGCCCAAAAGAGCAAGATGGCCTCCGGCTATCTTTATAATGTTGTGATTTACAAGAAAATTTATAATAAGAAATATGTGGTTTGGTCCTCATTCCTGGCACAGAGATCTTAAAATCATTGGAATATTCTTAGTGATGAAAAATAATAAAGATATCTTTTGCTATTGATAACAAGCCCCTTCCGATTACACCTGAGTTTATATTAATGAGGTGACTTTTGGTTAGCCTCAGTATGAGGGCTGGTTTCCAGAAGAACCAACCATGTGATTAGAGGGGTGAAACTTTCAGCCCCACCTCCCAACCTCTGATAAGTTCTGTGCCCTTCTCTCATACCTTGCCCTATACATCTCTTTTACCAGATTGTTCCTGAGTCGAATCCATTATAATAAACCATTAATCTAGTAAGTAAACTATTTTCCTCAGTTCTATGAGCCACTCTAGGATATTATTGAATAGAACCTAAGGAAGGGGCTGTAGGAACATCCAATTTGTAGCTGGTAGATCAGAAGCATGGGTGATAACCTGGACTGATGATTGGCATCTAAACTGGAGGGAAGGGGCGAGTCTTGTGGGACTGAATCCTTAACCTATGGGATCTGACACTATCATCAGGTAGTGTCAAAATTGTATTAACTTGTAGGATATCCAGTTGTTCTCTAGAGAGAACTGGAAAACTGCTCAGTGTGAAAAAAGCCATACAGGTATCAGAAGTGAAATATTGAGAGTAAAGTGTAGAGTAGTAGAAATAGAGGTTTTCTCCACAAACTCCCTCCTTCCAAATGTGTCATGACTGCATCTAATAGACAGAAGCTAATTTGCAACCAGATTGCAGATGAAAAGAAAAGTGGTCAATGTAGTTTTCAGCTTTTCAGACTCAAGTTTACATAAAGACACTATAAACGAGAGTGAAATGAAACTGAGCAGGCTATTCTTTAGTATCTATCACAGACACTGTGTCACAGTCCTAATACACTGTGTTTGTACATTCTGAAATCATACAGTTCCAAAAAACATGATGAAAATTACCCCCTTTGGGAAATGGTAAGTATACTCTATTGAAAGCAGGAAAAATGCAAGTAGTGTTACCTGGCAACTTTGAATATCAATGAAATGATTAAGCATACAGTTCTCATTTATTTACGAGCTATGGCTACATAATGACAAATTTCCAACTGTTTGATACTAAGGGGAAGGAAAAAAAGGAATATGACATGTAGGGCTCATTCGATGTTAAAGGAAAGTGTATTTCCCTCATTTATACATTCTCTCTCATAAAAAAAATTCAAGTAGAAATAAGTTGCATCACATAACATCTGAAAACTCTACAAATACTAAATAAAGTGCTGAGATAAGCTGAATAATAGCCACCCAAAAATATTAGGTTCTAATCCTTGAAACTTGTAAATATTAGCTTATGTGGTAAAACAGTCTTTGCAGATGTGATTAAATTAAGAATACTGAAACGGAAAATTATCCTGGTTTATCCAAGTGGCCCCTAGGTGCAATCGCATGTATCTCTGTAAGAGGAAGGCACAGAGAGATTTAATGCAAATACACAAAGAGTGATATAAAGATAGAGCAGATAGATATTTGCAGCTATTGCCCTTGAAGATGCCACCACAAGCCAAGACATACTAGCAGCCATCAAAAGCTGGAGGAATCAAAGAACAAATTCTTCCCTAACACCTCCAAAGAGAACATGGCCCTGCTGACACCTTGATTTTGGCCAAGTGATACTGATTTTAAACTTCTGGCCTCCAGAACTGTGAAAATAAATTTCTGTTGTTTTAAGCCACTAAATTCATGGTAATTTGCTACAGCAGTCATGGGACAAGTAGTTCACAAATATTGAAATACCAGTTGCTAATGTGTAGATCTGAAGGAGCACATTGCTTAAGAGCACTCTGTACAGGCATGATGAAG
>NW_006441953.1:7703829-7707140 GCF_000325575.1 Pteropus alecto | reverse complement strand
ACTCTTTCCATATCAATCTCTGGGACAAGGGCTCCCTTGACTCAGCTACTATAGTCACTCGCCACTCCACTTCTATTAAAAACCCTGGCTTCTTCCTCAATTTCTCCCTCTTTCTCATAACTACACCTAATCAATAATGAAGTCCTTTCTTTCTGAACTCAGTTACAGTTCCATTTCCTGCATCAGTCGCCATTGCATCAGTTCATGTCTTTATTATCTTTTCCTCAGATCATGGCAATAGTTTCCCAATCTTCTCCACTTACTTTCAACAATTCCCTGTTACCTAAGGTACAAAGTGCAAGAGCTTAGCATGTCGCAATCTTTCATTAGCTGACCATAAACCACCTCACCAGCTTTATGTTCCCACACTCAGTATACCAGTTACGCACTAAAGTTTTTATTCTTCCATACACCAGGCCTTCACAAATGCATGAAATAAATGTCCTCTTTTCTCCTCTTATCACTCTTACTCATTCTTTAAGATTTAGTACAATGTCACCTGTTTCATAAAGCCTTTCCCCATTCCCCCTAACCCTAAATGCTTCCTGATACAACATGTGCCTCAGAGCATACAACAACTAAATCATGAATTCTTTGAGAGAAATGTAGAAAATATTATTGACTTAATATTCTGGTTCAATGATCTCCAAAGCAGAGTATATAATACCTGTTTGGTGTGCATGAAGAAAATATTAAAGATTCAATTTAATGATTTAAATTATGTTTCTATTTTTCCTCACTGTTTTTTAACTTAGATATTTTGTTTCATAAAATGTACATAATAAGTACTACTAGTACATGTATATACTAGTAGTACATGTACACAATTTTTTTTAAAAGAAATTAAAATGGGGGGAGTGCTCAATAATTTTTTTTTCACTTTTTAAAAATTAAGTTTATTGGAGTAACATTGGTTAATATAATTAATTATATAATTTTCAGGTGTACATTATCATTTGACATCTGTATATTCTATTGTGTGTTTACCGCCCAAAGTCCAGTTTCCTTCAGCTACCATATATTTGATCCTCTTTACCAACTTCGTCCTACCCCTACCCCAGTATATTTGACTTCTTTTACTGCATCTACCTACCCCCTCTCCTCCCACTCCCTACCCTCTGGTAACCACTAGACTATAGTTCATGTCCATGAGTCTCTGTTTGTTTGCCCTGCTCATTTGTTGCTTTTAGATTTATCCCACATATAAGTAATATCACGTGATTTTCGACATTTTCTGTCTGGCTTATTTCGTTTAGCATGATTTTCTCAAGTTCCATCCATGTTGCCACAAATGGCAGTATTTCATCTCTTCTAATGGTTGAGTAATATTCCATTGTATATATATACCACAGCTTCTTTAGCCAATTATCTATCATAGGACATTTCGGTTGCTTCCATGTCCTGGCCACCATGAATAATGCTGCTATGAACATCGGTGTGTAAATATCTTTTCAGATATGGATTTTCAAGTCTTTGGGGTAAGATACCCAGTAGAGGGATTGCTGGATCATATGGCAGATCAATTCTTAGTTTTTTGAGGAAACTCCATACTGTTTTCCATAGTGACTGTACCAATTTGCAGTCCCAACAGTTTATGAGCGTTCCTATTTCTCCACACCCTCTCCATTTGTTATTACTTGTCCTGTTGATTATAGCTATTCTAACAGGAGTGATATCTCATCGTGGTTTTGATTTGCATTTCCCTAGTAGCTAGCAATGTTGAGCATCTTTTCATATATTCACTGGCCATTTGTATGTCCTCTAGGGAGAAGTGTCTGCTCAGGTCCACTGCCCATTTTTTGGATGGATTATTTGGTTTTTTGTTGTTGTTGTTATTGAGTTGTATGAGTTCTTTTGATATTTGGCCCTTATCGGAAGCATTGTTTGCAAATATATTTTCCCATTGAGATAGTTATCTCTTTACCTTGTTGACAATTTCTTTTGCTGAGCAGAAGCTTTTTAGTTTGATGTAGTCCCATTCATTTATTTTAGCTTTTACTTCCCTTGCCTTTGAGGTTAAATTCTTAAATCCTCTTTCAGTTCAAGGCCCTTGAGTTTAGTTCCTATGTTTTCTTCTATGCATTTTATTGTTTCAGGTCTTATATTCAGGTCCTTAATCCATTTTGAGTTAATTTTGGTGTGCTGTGATAGACAACAGTCTAGTTTCATTCTTTCACAGGTGGCTTTCCAGTTTTCCCAGCATCATTTATTGAAGAGGCTTTCTTTTCTCTATTGTATGATTTTGGCTTTTTTGTCAAAAATTATTTGCCCATATAAATATGGATTTACTTCTGGACTCTCGATTCTGTCGCACTGGTCCTTGTGTCTGTTTTTCTGCCGTTTTGATTACTGTCACTTTGTAGTATAATTTGAAGTCAGGCAGAGTGATGCCTCCATCTCGTTCTTTGTTTTCAGGATGTGCTTCCCTACAAATCTGATGATTTTTTGTTCTATTTCTTTAAAAAATGCCAATGGGATTTTTATGGAGATTGCATTAAATCTGTAGGTAATATGGTCATCTTAACTATGCTGATTCTTCCAATCCAAGAAGAACACAAAATATCTTTCCATTTCTTTGTATCTTCTTCAATTTCTTTTAACAGAGTCTTGTAGTTTTCATTAAATAGGTCCTTCACATGTTTCATTAAATTTATTCCTAGGTATTTTATTATTTTTGCTGCAATTGCAAAAAGAATTATTTGTCTAGTTCTTTTAGATTATAGAAATGCTATGGATTTTCGAATGTTGATTTTATGTTCAGAAACTTTACTGTATTTGCTTATTGTTTCTAGTAGTGTTCTTGTGGAGTCTTTAGGGTTTTCTATATAGAGAATCATGTCATCTGCAAAGAGTGACAGTTTGACTTCATTTCCTATGTGGATGCCTTTTATATCTTTCTCTTGTCTGATTGTACTTGCCAGGACCTCCAATGTTATATTGAATAAGAGTGGCGATAGTGGACAGCCGTGCTTTGTTCCTAATCTTAGAGGGAAAGTTTTCAGTTTTTCACCATCAAGTATAATGTTGGCTGAGGGTTTGTCATATATGGCCTTTACTATGTTCAGGTACTTTCCTTCTATACTGATTTTATGAAGTGTTTTGATCATAAATGGATGTTGTATCTTGTTGAAGGCTTTTTCTGCATCTATTGATATGATCATATGATTCTTATTTTTTAATTTGTTTATGTGATGTATCACATTAATTGATTTACTTATGTTGAACCATCCTTGTCATCCAGGGGTAAATCCCACTTGATCACAGCGTATCATTCTTTTCATGTGCTGTTGTATTTGGTTTGATACTTTTTT